>NC_056737.1:649023635-649126135 GCF_019279795.1 Protopterus annectens
AGGTCAGTGAGTGTCATACCCAAAACAAATGTGTTATTGTTAAGACACACACACACAATTTTTTACTGTTACAGAATGACATTTTTCTTTTTAAACAGAAGTCACATCTGTTGGCTAGGACATTGCTTTCATTTACTTATAAAACATTTAAACATATACAAAAAGAAATGTGCAGATGCACAAGACACTGTATTTTCTACAAACCACTTCTCATTTGTCTTCTCAGCTTGCAATGGAAAAAGTCAGAAGCTGCATACTTCTAGATGTGTGTACTTTGTTATCTCTCTATTTGAGATTGTCAGTGCTGGGTGCTTCAGCATGACAGACTCTACTTCAGAGGTGATAAACGTCTCCAGTGTGATTGGATGACATAGGGCTTCTGTATAATTAGCCTTCTACGGAAACGGAGCCGATATTCTTATTTTGTGATTCTCGACAGGGTATTTTTAGCAGCACTGTACTATTGTCATTACTTTGCCCTCTTTGGAGAACCTTGTGAAATCCATTAGCCTTGGAGCAGAGATTAAATGCTGCTGGCTAAAACAGCTAAATGCCAATCATTCTGATTTGCGCCAGTGAGCCGATCAGAATTTAAAATTCTGTGCATTAATGTGATTTCCTTCTTGGAGTGGAGTAGCCATTCATGAGTCAGATTGCAAGAAATTTCTGTCTGAGTGTCTGTCCTGGCATTAATTTTTTTCTAGCATAACTACATCAGAGTATTTTATGTATTTTTACATAAAATGACTAGAAACTGTGGTGTGGACCCAATTAATGATTATCTGATCATTATACAAAGAATCAGACCTTTAATTCTTCAGAAAACGGTAAAGAAATTAAATGCCTATGCCTTCAAAGGCCTTAGGATACACAATCATACTTAGAGGTTCATTCTAAGACTCTCAAAGCTCTCGTCCATAATTTGAACATAATACAAGTGCAGATTTTACAAAGTGAAAAAGAAGTCTCACTTTGAGAGTTCATTTCATTATCTGTTTTGAAAAATGTGAAGTGCTCTATTTGAATTTGAAATTAGATGTTGTATTAGTGATACTGGCCTAAGGGTAATGGAAGAGTTGGAATTTTGTTGTACATGGATTGTCTTGATGAGAATTTCACCAGTTACAGGTCTTGCTGCCACCAGCCCACGTATGGTCATTGCCTGCCAGTACTCATAATCACAGCTGTCATGGTTACCATAATGTTAACACTGCTCATTTGATAACGCTAATCTAATTTGTCCTCGTGGCAGACCTTGGTAGAACAGAAGGTATACTGGGTGTTATAACCATCAGATTACTGAAGATATGACATATGTGTTTAAACAAATAAGAAGTGAGGATCCCATCTGGGTGTCTGTCTCCTGCTAAGCAGTCTTGACTTATAATTTGGTCTCCAGAGGGGAAAAAATACAAAAATTCAGAAAAACACTAGAGGTGAACATCAAGGGCCAGTGGTAGCAATCACAAATACTTTACTTTTATTCCAGATTCCTAATGCTGAACTCTTCTCTTTTTTTTCCTTGTAATTTAATAAAAATCTGGAAGTGTCAACCCTTAATTAAAAATGACCCTATCAGTGCTTTGGTTTCAGACTGACATCCACGTACTTCAATTTACCCATCTTTTATGTGTATGTGTGTCTTTTGTTTTGGCCTGGACAGTGACTGAAAAGCCAACAAATGAATAGGAAAGCAGAGAGTCAAATGTTCATGAATCACTTCTACTGCACATCACCTCCCAAAAGTGGTAACTACACACTCACATGGGAGATGATGGAAAGCTTATGATCAGATTAAGAATTTGTAAAGTAGGTATAGCAGCCTCATAAAAGGGCAAATGCCAAACGTAAACCAAATGTACAATTAACTATGAGGCTATCTTTCTGTGAGAGTTATGATTGCCTCTTATTGAACATGGAAATATTATGCCAGGATTAATTTCAGCGCAGTAGCAATGATCAGACATCATGCAAGATTGTGGAACTGACAGGAGCAAGAATTAACTCCCTGACATTCCAACTCTGTATGTAATTACTGATGTAAATTAAAAGCAAATAAGCTCTCACCTGATAGACCTCTAGAATACTTTCATTGTGGAATTACTTCTTTGTGAGTAAAACTGGTTTTAAAGAGATTACTTGATCTCCTGTGGCAGGGTGAGAAATTAACTGTTTTATTTTCAGGTTTATTTCAAACAGAAGCAATTAATGTCCAACCCCCAAAGAGACCATTCAGTTTTCTTCCAGTGACAAAGCTTTCAAATGAGATGTTTTTAATTCCCAACCAGCTGGTCAAAACTGTTGCTTTGCTGCTAGATTTATTAGGATATTTTAACTATGGATCATGCCCAAAGAATATTCATGATTGTCATTAAATAGTATTCCCTGAGAGTGAGGGTTATTGTCCATCCAGTGCGCATGTATAAAACCTTTCTGACTAGCAGTGTAACTGATATAGTTAGAGGCTTAGATCAAACATGCCTCTGATTTAAAGAAAGAAATCATATGTTTGGTATCCACCAATATCTGGATATGACACAATTATCTTTCTTTGTCATTCATGTGGTAATTTGTAAGAACAGGAATGGCACGTGTCAAAGTCACACTAAATCATCATCATTAGCCTAGATAAAGATACTGATTAGTATGTGACATCTATTAAATCTGTCCTAAGTGTGTCTGCATGATCTGTCATCTTTTTTGTTTCAGTCGTGAGAACCTCTGTATCTTTCATGTCCACAGACCAGCATGCACTCAGTTATCCTCCTGTTCTCATAAATCACCTTAAAGTCTATGTAATCTTGAAACTTTCAGTGGTCTGAATTTATTCTGTCCACACAGGTCATAGAAGTCATGATTTGTGTGTCTCAGTTGCCAGGGGAACTGAGAAACCTCCCTAGACTTGCTTTAATAAGCACTACTGTCTCTCATTCTCAGAACATGTTGCCAGTACTTTTCTGTTTGGAATTTTACGGAGGCTGTCTTTTGGATAGCTTGAGATCACTGTATCTCCCTCACCCTGCTTGTTACAGTGTACTTAAGTTAACATAGTAGAGCCTGTTGTTGTTGGAGTGTGTACTAATTATGAAGTTCGGCCCCTGTCCTACTGGGGCTCCAGAATCTGACACCGAGATCCATGGTCACTAATAAAGCAAGCTTTTTGGTTAAGAAGAGAGACAGTTGTCCTTGTGAAGAAACTGCAGCTATACCTCTGAAGTCATGTACTGTTTGTGATACTGTTTTTATAGTTTCATTACCCTTATAATAAGTTAGGAATATAGTTTAGCCAGTTGTCTAGTAATGTTCTCATCACTGGGAAGACATTTGTAGTCTGCTGGGTTCCTAATGAGTTTCCTACCTGTGTGGAGGAGTAATGCCATTCTTTGCATGAAACTGTAACAAGTAAGACCACTCATATATATGGACTGAATGATGCTGCTGTTCAGCAATTATAGACCAGGAGATATACAACATTTTCCTCTCTGAGCCAAGTGCTTCCCATCAGATATGATGCATTATTAGCCATTGACAGCAACAACATAGCAGTTAACAAGAACTTCAGGTAAGCCCCACTCCCAACACAGACCAGGGTAGGTCACATGAAATGTTAAGAGAACACACACACACACACACACACACACACACACACACACACACACACACACACACACACACACACACACACACACACACACACCATCTTAGCATGTTACATTATTCTTGGACCCACTTTGAATAACTGGATATTTAGGTAGCAATCGTGTAGAATGAGGCACTTGATTGTATTATGCTTTTGACAGGATATCTCAGTGCATGTGCGTGTGTGTGTGTGTGTGTGTGTGTGTGTGTGTGGGCATGTCAGCCTGTATGCGTATGTGTGTGTATTCTGTGTGGATCATGTGTGTGTGTGTGTGTGTGTGTGTGTGTGTGTGTGTGTGTGTGGGCATGTGAGCGTGTATGTGTATGTATGTGTATTCTGTGTGGATCATGTGAAGTGTGTTGTAGAGTTTTTTTTTAACTTTAATATTGCATCTTTCAGAAGACATGCAACTGTAGAGGAAGGGGTGTTCACTCAGTTTTCTGCAAAGTGCAGATTTTTCCCATTTCTTCCTTGCTGTTGAAACCTTAGAGTCAGTATGCATACATAAGGGGGATGATGGCACAGGTCCAGTCCCCAAGAGAGGAGAGTTGCAGAAAAAGACATTTCATTTTTGTCTTTATGTTTTGATACACTTGCAACTCAGTGGAGATACTTCTTTAATATATTGAGCTTTCAAAGGCCCGGGTTTAGCGGTCTGGTAATGCGTAAAGTGGAGTTTACTGATATGAGGTGGATTCAAATATAGACTTGTATGCTGAAACGTATAAGTGATAATGAGGTAATTTGCCAATCAGTTGGGTTTACTTCTGTTAGTTTGGAATTTTTTGTGGATATTCACCAGCAAAGTGCCTGAAATTATATATTTTCTCATTACCTGTAAATTAAATGTAATGCCATTGTTCTGTTACAGTATTCTTCAAAATAATTTCTAAGGACTATATACTGATAATCTGAGACTTCTGTTTTGTTTTTACATGCTAATCACATTGTAACTTTCCACCCACTATGTACATGATTGCTTTTACCATATGATGCATCATCAGTCTTTATTGTGCTCTTTCCATTTGGGGCATTACTGTCTTCTGTAATATGTCATGTTTTATCATTTTACTTAATATTTATTGTATAATAAGGAGGTTCAGTCTGCCTAGTTAGATTAAACAAATAAGTAAATAAATAGACAGAGTGAGAGATAGATATATTTGACTGATAAACAGGCAAGTGTAATAGAGAGAGAAAGCTATTTAGGAAAATAATAATGTGCTTATTTTCCACTATGGACATTCATGAGACTGCTATTCCACAGGTACCATCCCATTGTCTCTGTCTGCAAACAACTGCTTTATCATTGTAAAGGATGGTCTCTGTTACCTGCCCCCCCCAAAGAAAAAAATCCTAAAAGCAGTTTTCTGGAGTAATGGGTCATTGATCAGTCCAGTGTGTGAGACCTTTACCACAGCAATGCGTTACAGGCTGCCTTGCTATTGATACAAGAAGGGTAACTTGTTTAGTTAGGAAGAAGTGATGCTGGTTTAGAAAGGTGTTGTCCTGTCATGTCCATCTTTAAATGCTGCTTTATATACTAGCATTACTGTCTTTCCTCTAGTCACAACTGTTAGAGTACACTTGCACTTCCTTCTGGGTTACTAATTCCTGCCCTTTAGAATTTGAGCAGTCAGTGAAAGGTTAGTGTTTTCATTTTTGGCACGTGTGTAGGAGGAGTTAGTTCCAGAACCCAGTTTATTTAACTCTGTCCATCTGCTGAGTCCATGAATGAATCTATAAGTACTACACACTTCAAGTCTCCTTATTTTAGTTCCAAAAACTTTTTTTCCCATTTCTTTTCTCCCTGTAAATGTTTTTGATAAAATCCATGCCTCACACTTACACAAATATGGAAATGCATCTTGTTATGCATGTTATCCATCTTTTATGTCATTTAATATTTTTTCATGTTACTTTAGTTAATACTTTTTTCAGGTAGGTGTATTGATTCTAACAAACCCTTTTTTAGTCATAACCTCATTAAGCAGTCCAAATAATATAAACCATTGTGTTTTTTTCTTTTATGTGGTAACCAGGTAAATTCAGGAGGCACAGGTTCCTCTTTGCAGGTGCGACCCAAGAGTCCTGCCTGATTAACTGACTTGCTCAGAGTCCCACAGCAATCAGAGGGCAATGTAGGAGTACAGAATGATGCTCATTAGCAGCTTATATCTTTAATCCTCTAAATCATTACAAAATTATGAACACCAACAATGCTGTAAACAAAGTTGTGAAAACAGTTTAATACACAGAGCTGTGAGTATATGTGGTATAGTAAATATGACATTTCTATGGTAACAGTACTCTGAGCCCAGGTGTGATCATGTGTTACAGCAGTTAAAGTTGCATTCATGAGTGGCAATAATGAACCAGATTAGACATGACTAATTAAATACAATAAGAGTTTAAGGCACAGCTGATAAAATAACAAATGCGTACTCGGACAAGTAACACAATAAGGCATATGAATAGAGTTAGTAATCACAGTACAGTACAGTGCAGTGAAAGTAACCAAATATACTGCATAGCTGTCAAAATATGTTATGGTTAGTCTAGCCTATTAATCTCACCCACCTCAACATTCTGATGCTGTTGTTATATAATTTATGTCATTACATGTTTTATGTATCCTACTCATCCTGAAAGGACTAAAACAGTTTAGCTTCCACTTGTGGTCTGAAGATGCATTTTACATTTGTAATTATTAACTCTGCCCTTTGGGCTTGTATCCATCCATCCATCCATCCATCCATCCATCCATCCATCCATCCATCCATCCACCCACCCATTCTCAGTACCCTTTTCCTATTTTTACACACATGGGATCAGGATGTCACTACAACAGTGACAATCATCTAGAGCAAATGTTCACACCATCGGTGGCTAATCTGCCATGGTTGTTCTTTTATACTACACATACATATACATACTCACACCTATGATACATTTAGACTGTCCAGCCCACCTACTGCATGGCTTTGGAATGTGGGAGTAAACTAGAGCACACAGAGAAAACACAGAGAAAACCCACACAGACACAGGGAAGAAATGCGTACTCCATGCTTTTATGTCCTGTGTGGCTGTTTGCTTGGGAATAGAATAATACTGATGAACTGGAAAACATATGATCTCTTTAATTTTTCTTCATACCATTTATAAGGCAAGTGTTGTACTGCCCTTTGGGATCTCCTTTTCACAACTTTCATTTTTCTGTGTCCTTTTTTATTAATACATTATATTATACTTTCACATTTCATTCAATAAAAAAAGGGAAGATATGGAAAGTAAAAGCTAAGGGAGGCCTCAGTCGGGCTTGTAGTAAGCATTTTAAGATATTTTCTTTATGAACTGAAGACACGTTCCTGTTGAAAAGTCTGTAGTAATCTGTAAAACAGAATCACAGCTTGTTTTTCTTTATTTTTGCATACTTCCTCTTGTGTGAATCCGCAGTATATTAAAATATTTATTGGAACATTTAAGCAGCAATTTGTTGCCTGTTAATTTTGTTTCTTTAATTGCATAGCCTTGTCTTCATATGGCATACATCTAAATTGTTTGTCATATTAGCTGGACAAGCTTGGTGTTATAGGACAGTTAAAGATCAAGTCATATGTTTTGGAAAATAGACATAACGTTTCAGGATAATGGTGTAGTCTTTTTGTTGCATCTGTGATGTTGTATCAGCTGTAGTGTTGCATGGTTTATTATCAAAAATTAGTAAGGTATTTACTGCAATCCTTACAAAATTATTTGGGTATTCAGAAAGTTGAGGTCCCACTTTGAACCATGTTGGAATATCTTTTCATGTCCTTTTCCTCCAGCAAATTCTGTTCATGAATATGGTCATTTCCATCTCATTGTCTTTTGTGCGATCCTGGAGTTAGTATATATAGTTGGGGGGTGTGGGTGGCACAGCACCTGATATTGGGATGTGTGGTTGGCATAGCCCCCCCACTTAGTTTGAGTACATATTGTCTTCTGGAGAGAGTTAGTCATTGGCGTTGCAACTATGCATGTCTATTGTTTACAATGCATTGTTTTGAAGTTTTTGGTAAAATACAAAATAAATGAAAGAAGGTGGGGGGTAGGCCCCCACACCCCCTGCCCCTCCTAACTATATATACTAAGTCCAGGATCACACTACAGTGGGGAAAAGGGCATATACCTTTTACTTGCCTTACAGTACTCTACACAGTGCCATATGTACTAACTGCAGTTCAGTGAAATGAGATTCAGTGAAATGAGTTTTCAGGGATGAGGAAGTGATGGATAGGTATGGTGTTAAGAAAAGGAATGCAGAAAGGTCAGATGGTAGTGGATTTTGCAAAAAGGATGGACATGGCTGTGGTGAATACGTATTTTAACAAGAGGGAGGAGCATAGGGTGATATACAAGAGTGGAGGGAGATGCACTCAGGTGGATTATATCTTGTGTAGAAGGGCCAGTCTGAAGGAGACTGGAGACTGTAAAGTGGTGGCAGGGGAAAGTGTAGTTAGGCAGCATAAAATGGTGGTCTGTAGAATGACATTCATGATCAAGAAGAGGAGGAGGAGTGTGAGGGCAGCACCAAGGATCAAATGGTGGAAATTGTAAAAGGGTGATTGTGAGGTGGAGTTCAGGGAAGAGTTATGACAGACACTGGGTGGCAGTGAAGTGTTGCCGAATAGCTGGGTAACTATATCAGAGCTTGTAAGGGATACTGCTAGAAAGGTGCTTGGTGTGACATCTGGACAGAGGAAGGAGGACAAGGAGACCTGGTGATGGAATGAGGAAGTACAGGAGAGTATACAGAGAAAGAGGTTGGCGAAGAAGAAGTAGGATTGTCAGAAAGAGATGAAGAAAGTAGACAGGAGTATAAGGAGATGAGGTGCATGGTAAAGAGAGAGGTGGCAAAGGCTAAGGATGAGGCATACAGAGAGTTGTATGAAAGGTTGGACACTAAGGAGGGAGAAAAGGACCTGTACCGATTGGCTAGATAGAGGGACCGAGCTAAGAAAGATGTGCAGCAGGTAAGGGTGATAAAGGATAATGAGGGAAACGTACTCACTAGCGAGGAGAATGTGTTGAACAGATGGAAGGAGTACTTTGAGGGGCTGATGAATGAAGAGAATGAGAGAGAGAGAAGGCTGGATGATGTGGGGATAGTGCATCAGGAAGTGCAATGGATTAGCAAGGCGGAAGTATGGATAGCTATGAAGAGGATGAAGAATGGAAAGGCTGTTGGTCCAGATGACATACCTGTGGAAGCATGGAGGTATTTAGGAGAAATGGCAGTGAAATTTTTAACCAGATTGTTTAATGAAATCTTGGAAAGTGAGAGGATGCCTGAGGAGTGGAGAAAAAGTGTTTTGGTACCGATTTTCAATAATAAGGGTGATGTGCAGAGCTGTAGTAACTACAGAGGGATAAAATTGATCAGTCACAGCATGAAATTATGGGAAAGGGTAGTGGAAGCTAGGTTAAGAAGGGAGGTGATGATTAGTGATCAGCAGTATGGTTTCATGCCAGGAAAGAGCACTACAGATGTGATGTTTGCTCTGAGAGTGTTGATGGAGAAGTACAGAGAAGGTCAGAAGGAGTTGCATTGTGTCTTTGTGGACTTAGAGAAAGCATATGACAGGGTGCCTATAGAGGAGTTGTGGTATTGTATGAGGAAGTCAGGAGTGGCAGAGAAGTATGTAAGAGTGGTACAGGATATGTACAAGGGTAGTGTGACAGCAGTGAGATCTGCTGTGGGAGTGACAGATGCATTTAAGGTGGAGATGGGATTACATCAAGGATCAGCTCTGAGCCCTTTCTTATTTGCACTGGTGATGGACAGGTTGACAGACGAGATCAGACAGGAGTCCCCGTGGACTATGATGTTTGCAGATGACATTGTGATCTGTAGTGAGAGTAGGGACCAGGTGGAGGAGACCCTCGAGAGATGGAGATATGCTCTAGAGAGAAGAGGAATGAAGGTCAGCCGGACTAAGACAGAATATATGTGTGTGAATGAAAGGGAGGATAGTGGAATGGTGAGGATGCAGGGAGTAGAGTTGGCAAAGGTGGATGAGTTTAAATACTTGGGATCAACAGTTCAGAGTAATGGTGAGTGTGGAAGAGACGTGAAAAAGAGAGTACAGGCAGGGTGGAGTGGGTGGAGAAGAATGTCAGGAGTGATTTGTGACAGACGAGTACCAGTAAGAGTGAAAGGGAAGGTCTACAAAAGGGTAGTGAGACCAGCTATGTTATATGGGTTGGAGACAGTGGCATTGACAAAAAGGCAGGATTCAGAGCTGAATGTGGCAGAGTTAAAGATGTTAAGATTTGCACTGGGTGTGACGAGGGTAGACAGGATTAGGAATAAGTATAATAGAGGGTCAGCCCAGGTTGGACAGTTTGAAGACAAAGCCAGAGAGGCGAGATTGCATTGGTTTGGACATGTGCTGAGGAGGGATGCTGGGTATATTGGGAAAAGGATGCTAAGGATGAAGCTGCCAGGTAAGAGAAAAAGAGGAAGGCCTAAGATAAGGTTTATGGATATGGTTAGAGATGACATGCAGGTGGTTGGTGTGACAGAGCAAGATGCAGAGGACAGGAAGAAATGGAAACAGGTCACTGTGGTGACCCCTAACCGGGAAAAGCTGAATGAAGAAGAAGAAGAAGAAGAAAAAGAAGAAGCGATGTGGTGGGGTGAAATGAAATTCAGTGAAATGAGATTCAACGAAACAAAGTAGACCCAAGATGATATGGGTGAGTGATCTTTCTTTGTCAGGTTTCAAAAATAGACTGCCCTGAGACTTCTGTCTCATCTAGTACTGAAACATAATTTCCATGCTGGATTATAGAATGACATCACATACATCTGGTCACTTGACTTCTGGTTCCCACACTATTCCCTTTACTAGAAATTGAGCCAGAATCTTGCAAATATGTGTTACCATACACACACATAGAGCTTTTCTAAGATGTGTTATAGCATCTGGAAGCTATAAAACCACTTCAAAAACTTCCATCCTTCCAGGGTAGCAACTAGTTCACCCCTAAGGAACATACAATAGGATTCTTAGTCCAGGTTTTCACAGACATTTTGTGTCTGGCTGCAATCAGAACTGTGAGATACAATCTTTACGGCCTAAACCAGGTAATTTCATTTCAGACTACTTTTCAAAGTTAGCTGGACTAAGATTTACCTCTTTTCTTCCAGTATCCTCTGTTACAATATATTAATGTTAACAGTTACAATACAGTCTGTCATACAGGTGTATGTTTTTCTGTCCAGCAGAACCCACTGTCGGTACATTTTTAACACAAGTAGCTTTAACAAATACATTTTCCACACAAGCACTGCACAAATCAGTTTGCTATACAAGTGGCATATAATTCTTTACAAAACTCCAGCTAGCTATGCTGGGATATGTTACACATCCACTGACCTACTTCTCCTGGCATAGCTGGCAGTACCTCAAATCATCACAACCTGTATAACCACTCATCATATGGTTACAGTGTCCCTCAGAGGTAAGGGCTATCTCTTCTGATACATCAGAAGGCTTGATTTTTGCTCCTGTGCCATTGACCATGCTTGTCAGTAACACATTAGACTTTTATAAATCTGTAAAACTATTCCTTTGTGCAGATGACTATATCTTACTTTAGTATAGATCTGTAATACCCACAGTCTTATCAGAACTTCAAGTCTGGTTGTAGAATTTGGCTCATCTTCTGAATTCCACTAAAATAGATGGTGCTTGCATGTTCAATGACACACCACTGTGTGGCAGCACAGTTGTCCAGAGCTGGTTATATGAATTCACTTTTCCTCAAGTTTGCCGCATGACTTTCTCTATGCCGCAACAACCTTTGAGCTTATTAAATTGGGGATTCAAGGGGGTTCTACCCTTATAATGTTTTTTGCGGGGCACTATTTTCCTAAATAACAAAATCTCATTTACATATTCAGCTGAGGACAGTGGGCTGCATTAAGGTAGCCTATAACCTATAATAATAAGAATAATAATGATGATGATATATTCGACTATGCCATACTCTTTTGGAAACCATCCCCTAAACAGCTATCATGCCTAGCTTAGCATCACTATCAGAAATAACAGTAACATAAAGCTTGTAGAGGCGTATTTCATATATATATATATATATATATATATATATATATATATAAATAGAGAGAGAGAGAGACTGTAATGCTCACAAACCATTGTCATACTCTGTCCAGCAAAACCAGCTCTTTTGTATGTTGTACATATTAACATTTTTTCTGACAGATTAATCTAGGGAAATGTTTTTTATGAACATGCTTATAAATTCACTTCTATATATTACCTTAATTCTGACTGATATTTTGGAATGTTTACCTTGTATTAGTATGGATCCATGGCAGTTGAGGAATAATTTGTAGTTTTCCAAAATCCATTTTTTTTTTCCTGTGGATAACTCTGCCATAGCAATTCTACTGCACTCCTGTGGGGAGCAAAGCCTTCTCTGCTAATTTCCCCACATCCCTAAACTTGGTATCCTCACCTTGGATATCACTGTACCTTAAAGCAAAAATTCCGACAGCAGCAACATATTTCAAGGAAAGCTTGTTTCACTCAGGTTCATATGTTTTAATCCTTTCTTGATGTACTTCTCACTGAATGAGATAAGTTCTTACCTACATATAACAATCTTGCACACATTACTTGTAATATACTTATCAAAATATAACATCACTAAGTTGCATATTTTAGCTTAGTGGAGCTAGGAAACAAAGCCATGTAATCTGAGTTGTCATTCGAATGCAGTGCAGTTTGCAAATTTAATATAAGTTGGTGACCACTACAGTTAAAAGGCATTGCAGTCCTCAGACTGCCATGTGTTTAAGTCATATGCTCTGAACTTGGAGGCACATGACTGTCTACAACAAACACCTGGAGCTGTGCTAATTCCTTAAATGAGGGCAGCAGCTCACTTTGCATGCAAAGATGTGATTAAGGAGGACAGGAACAGAAACAAACCACACTAGGATGGTATTTCCAGATTGCATTTCACTGCTAGTACCTCCTTAAATATGCCTGTTCAGTCACAGACTTATTTATATACATTGTATTTGTACATTTCAATCCATTTTTCTGTTTGCATTTTTACTTGTCTCACTTTTGAAGCAGATCTTTTACACACTACATCTTCTCTCTTGTTTTTCTTTCATACCCATAAATATTTAACTTTTTTTTTACTTAATAATGGAAGCACCTATGATGCCTTATACAATAGCCCATATAGAGAGGTCTTATTAGCTGGGCAGTTAGTGTTTTTTCAAAGCACCTAGAGACAAGTCTTTAGCTTGAAGTTGGGCTCTCTATTCATTTTCTGAACTGTTTTCCCATCACTAATGTCCTTCTTCTGCATTACAAGAGGTATAATTAACTGCTAGTGCCATTAATCTGCACGCTGTCTCAGGTCTTATTGTATGCAATGTGCTGCAAAATATTACCCTATTTTATATTACTGTCTGTTTTTACATTATAGAAAAGTCTAAGAAATTCTTGTATTCTTTGGTAACACAGGAGAATTGTTAGCTTTTCATGTAGTTGATTGATGTTTACGCATTTGTGTGTATTAGACTGCAGCAATGAAAACAGTATAAAGAATGGACACTTGCTCATGACCAGCACCCCCAACCCTCACATGAACATTTCTTGAGATTCAGAAACATTTACCAGACTACTGAAGTATTTAGGCTGAAGATTTTTTCAGTGCAGTAAGCCCAGTAAATTTAGAAATTATTCTGTCACTTTAGCTTTATGTGGACACTGGCTGTAGTGTAGACAGCAGTCTCATCAGTAAAGCTGCATAAAAATGTGGCAGTCTGAGGGTACAGCTAATGCTAATTTGTCATAGCTCTGACACTCCCCCAGAAGTGGTACTCATACTGAAATAACATAGAAGAGTGATTAAGAGAATTGGTCTAGACAATTATTTTTTTTTTGCAAAGACAGAAACATATATGATGTCTTTTGCTGTAATACACACATTCACTCCCGTGTGTGTGTGTGTGTGTGTGTGTGTGTGTGTGTGTGTGTGTGTGTGAGTGTGTGCATGTGCAAATATGTGTATTACCTTTAAGACCATGAATGCAGCTGCATGGTTTTGTGTGTGTGTGTGTGTGGGGGGGGGGGGGGGGGTTGTGGGAGGTTTGGGTGTGTGTGCATGCATGTGAATGCATGCTGGGTGGTGCCTCTGCAACCACAACACATGGACCAATAGGGGGAACACAAGAATGGTCAAGTCTGATAGTGCAGTGTTCATTTCAGATACTTGATGATTAGCCACTAAAGAGGTATTTCTTTGTGCAATCTTACCTTGTCTCTAAAAAGGAATTAACAACATTTCACTAACTGGTATTAGTTAGGCAATTAGCACTGGTGCTGATAATCTCTCTCTGAATCCTAGGGGATTTTATCTAGCACTCTTTATTTCCTGCAAATCTGGTGTTTTTCATATTTCATGATTCTTACTTGGCACTTTGCTCATTGTATTTTCGCAGTTATTGTATACCTGCATATTATTTTGGTATGCTACTATTCATGGCATTTTCTACAGTCTTTTTGTTACAACAACAAATAGCACATTTGTGTGACAATATAGCACACATATGCCATGTCTGTTTGTTATGCATTCTAATAATAACACAGGATCATATTGTACTTCTAGGGTGTCTTTTGTAACCGTTTCCATTGATACTGTTTTATACAATGCTTCTTCAAATGTCATATCTTTCCTAATAAGTTCTGGCAACTTACACTTAATGATGCTGTCATGTTGTTATGCCTCTGGAATGCAATTTGCTGAATGATGTAGCTGTTCTCTTGTGGTACAAGTTGTTTAACCTTCTTTATTAGTGTCAAAGTCATTTATATGTCTCACATACTGATCTATTTTAAAACGGTGCCCATGTTCAACCATTTTATGGTTCAGAGTTTCCTGTAAACCCCAGGTGAAATACGAACACTTGTTTATGTACCAATTTTCAAGTAATCACCATATCTGAACCTATAAATGCACACATATGTGAGCAGAGATGTACATACACACACACACACACACACACACACACACACACACACACACACACACACACACACACACACACACACACACACACACACACACTAATTTGTTTGCTTGATAGGTGTAAATGTGAACAGGATGTCAATCATGACAGACATGAGTTTATAATTGTCTATAGTTTCACAGCAAAACATTACAGGTATGTATTTCAGTTTGCATGTATTTATTATCTACTAGATGACAAAACTATTGTTACATAGCCAAGGTCTCTACAGTACATTGTATAGAAATAGCAATTCAACATAAATTTTACTTGTACACAGTGTCGGTATAGATTCTCATGTAGTATTATTAGAAGTATCCTTTTTTCATTGTAGTGTTTTGAATTGAACTTTCCCCAGATTACTGAGTGCAGCAAAACTGACAGAGTAAGTTAACCAACAAGTCCATATCCAGTGTTCTAAGCATTTTTCACAAGGAAGCTGTTCAAAGTTTCATAAGCAACTACTATGTAAGAGAAAATACTGATGGTGCTATAGCAGCTTGAGCAAAGATAGCACAATATAGAAGATGTGTTATGAATCTCCAGAACAATCCATAGGAAATATTATTGTCAACTTTTGCTCTAGATTATGGAGTGAGGCTCTGGAGACAGGTCCTATGTCAGATTAAGGTTTTATGTCCATGTAAAAAAAATAGATGGAAAGTTCACAGATACATTGACACACAAGCTTTCTGTACTAATTTCCCAGAGTTCTGAACTACACTTCATGAGCCTATGCTATTGTCCATTCAGTATCATCCAGTTTTATTCTCTGCTGAACACATCTTTCACTCATTTCGGAGTTACTTTAGGCAGGTCAGGGAGCAGAGGTTTTTATTCCTAATAGGCATCATGTGGTGAAAATTGTCAGAGCAGAAAAGTGAGATGTCTAATAGCGCTCTTGTTTCTCCTAATGAGCTCTCTGCATGCAGTGGTTTTCTGCTGCACTTTTGTCACTTCTAAATTGATGAAGCTGCAGAGCTGAGAACATGTATTGCATCAGGAATACGGGTCTGAGAGCGCGCACATGCATATATCTGTGTGTGTGTGTGTGTGTGTGTGTGTGTGTGTGTGTGTGTGTGTGTGTGTGTGTGTGTGTGTGTTCCTCTGTGTGTGTTTATGTGTTTGTGTCTTCCTCTGTGTGTGCATGTGTGCATGTGTGTGCTTGTGTATGTGTGTGTCTTCTTCTGTGTGTGTTTATGCATATGTGTGTGTGTGTGTGTGTTGTTGTTGGGTATGCATCTGTAAAGCAGGCAGAATGCATGATAGCTAGCACCTGACACCTTCTGAGCATACAAGAATAGCATATATGAATAAACAAAAATCCATGAGCCAAAAGATAAGAAAACTTTAAGAAATACATATTTACTGAAACAAGTTATCATTTCAAACGTGACAAATTTAAAGTTCAATTTATTTTTGTCTTAATTTTTGCAGTTTTTTGTGCCTCTTAAGTTATGTATTTTTTTTTATCAGTGTACTTTCTGAAACCAGTGGAGAGTGGAAATATTGTTTATTGTTTATTGTAATGGTATATATTTAAATACTTTCATATGTTAAGCTGTCTAGATGGCTGTATATTAGTTTCTGAAATGGTGAGGCCAGTGTAGTTGGGGAGCCTTCTCCTCTTTCCAAGAAAGCTGGAGCAAGCCTTAAAATCATGTATACTTGGATCTTTAACTGTTTTATACTGTTTGCATGTGGGATCACGTAAATGCAAAAGGATAACAGTCAGTAAATCTATTTTTATTATTTCAAATATTTGCATGTGTGCATCTTATAATGCTGTATGTCTTTTTTCATTAAGGGAAGGCCAAAAGTTCTCTTTCTATCTCTAAAAGAAAGTCAAAGACTTTTCTGTGGTTTGAGGGTGTCTAATTGTCTAAAAATCCATGCTCTTGATTCAAACATGTGAAGATGCTTACACAGGAACTGTGGTCTGCGTAATTCATTCACATTTTCTATCTAGTTCCCAGTCAGCTACTGCTACTTTATTCTTACTTCATTCTTCTTTTATGCACTTCAGATACCTTTGAATCCAGCCACTGAGCTACACTCCTTGATTGCTTCTGGCAGTATCTTGTAGTGTTCCAACACCAGATTCTTTTCATTTGTGTACAGAACTGTTTGATCTCATATCCCCAGCTACATCCATATCAAACACATTCACATGGAATGTGTACTTGTTGATAAATGCTTATCATGACTTTTAGGTGGAGATTCTCCAGAGGAGTGAAGGGCTGACATACTATTCACTGACTGGACACAGCCTGCAGAAGTAATTGGTGATTCTAGCAACAATAGATTATGACAAGTCTCATAATGTAGGAGAAGGCTGGAGGTGTAATTTTTTTCCTGCACTTTCCACAACTGCTGACCATCAGGCAGCTGCTGTGACTGTCCATTTGTTCTCCATCACTGGTGTCAGAGCAGTTCAAGGCATGGACATCTTCTAGGAAGTAGTGAGGAGTTTTTCCATTTTATGACCTAATCCGTCCCACAGCTGCTGATGTAAGGGTTTGTTAAGCCTCTCTCTATGGGTGGGTATGTATTCTTGTCCATGTCCCATGAAGTCTTCCTCATGGACATGCTTTGATAGTGCCAAGCATATTCCTGGCCCTGTACATATCCCTACAAGTAGGTGTTATCATTGCAGTGGTAGTACAGACCTCCTTCCTCTCTTGCATGAGAGATGGGCCTACATCAGCAGCAGGTTACTGCTTCAAATCCATCTCCAGTTGTGTGGGTCATAAGTACAGCTTTATCCCTGTATGCCAAAGAACCAGGCATTAAGGTTTAATTTTGGATGAGTGGGGAAACAGCACCATTTGTAAGGAAGCCGTACTTCTCAACCTGTTAGCATAAGAAGTAAGGACAAAGGCAAAAATAATGGGGGGGAGCAAAGGTCTGAAAATAGGTAAACATTTTAAATATTGCACTTACAAACTTAGAAAGTTGATAGAATAATAGTTGTTGCATTGGCATGCATTTTCTGAAAGATATTTTATTTATTTAACATTTGTTTAATGGGAAGGACCAACTGGGACAGTGCCCATTTTCAGCAGAGGCCTGGGGAGAAACTCTCCAGACGCATGTCTTTGGAATGTGAAAGGAAACTGGAGCACGTGAAGGAAACCCATGTGAATGTAGGGAGGACATGCAGACTCTACACAGAAGGCACCCCACCCAAGAATAAAACCAGTGAACCTCTTTCTGTGAGGAGACAATGCTAACTGCTGCACCACTCTGTCACCATTGTAAAAATCAAAGGTCTGTCATTAGTTACTGACTTCAATTTTCAATAATTTTCCAGAAAACCACAAATTTTATGAGGAAAAGACCAAAAATATGAGGTAAAAATCTGGGCATTCTGTAAAAATCTAGACAGTTGAGAGCTATGAAGGAAACTGTTCATTTGAAGGGAATGAAACTCGCAAAACTAGAAAAACAGCCCAATTGCATTGTGACACCTAGTATATTTTTCTTTTATATATATATATATATATATATATATATATATATATATATATATATATATATACACACACACACACACACACACACATACATACACGTGTTTGTATATATATATATATATATATATATATATGTATATATGTGTGTGTGTGTATGTGTGTGTGTGTGTGTGTCTGTTTGTGTGTGTGTGTGTGTGTGTGTGATATATATATATATATATATATATACATACACACACACACGCACACATATATGTATATAAAGTATATATGTTTTTATATTTGTATATATATATCTATATATATATATATATATATATATATATATATATATATGCATATATATGTATATATGTTTGATTAAGAGGTAATGCAATAACAATTGACTATATAATGTGTAAATAAAAGTAAATAGTAAATTTCCATATAGATTACCACCCTTCTAAGTGGTTAAAGTCTGTATTCTTTAAGAACTAAAAATTAAATTGATTAAATTGTGGGAGGGGGGGGTGGTAAAATGATTAATTAGATATGAAGGTAATATTGTTTGTTCAGTGATGGGCACTCAGGCAATAGAGGAATCTCCTAGACTCCAGGGATGTTGCAATCCTGCTGCCCTGCATCAGTGTTAGGAATCCACTGTAGATATGCAAATGAGTAAGTAATGTTTGCACAGTTGGCCACTCAGAGTCTTGCATGCCCAATTAGCTTATTTGCATGCTTAGGATGAATATAGGTCACATGCAGCCCTGAGCCATGACAGTACTGTTCATATCCACTTAGAAGCATTTTCGTTCACTGTGTGCTTATTTTGAAATTATGTCTATTATCTAGACTTGATGTTTTGTTGAGGGATCACATACTGTAGCTGACCTTCAACAAGACACTGTAAGTATCACTCAGAGGAATGTATTAGTTATCTGCAACTAAATTATATCTTTCTAATTTTGCTGTCAGATTAAGATCAATTTTTGCAAGTAAATATGTAACTGCTGGCATTTTGTCTATCCACAGGAAGCCAAAAATTCATGAAGTATGACAGCATTGTAGGTGTTAAAAGGAAATTAGAAAAAATGTACCGGGCCCCCTAGTTTCCCTTTGTTGTTATAAATTAAGTCTTTTGAAATGCAGCAACCTTTTTTATTTTGCTGGCAGCACCATTTAATCATAATCATATTCCAAATGCAAGTAGCTTAATGAATATTGATAGAGGATAATTCTTTAAAGTAAGGCCATGCTGGGAAGGCTTATAGGTCAGTACTACCCAGAAACCAAACAAAATGTAACCTAAAGAAAAATGGCACCGTTAATGCACTGTGTAAATCACATATTCGAGTAATCTGGTTGTTCTATTCATTTCTAATTGAATTTTTGCAGAGGCAGATTTCAGCACACAATGATTGTAGAAGAGTGTGTTCTGAAGTAGGAAAGCATTGTTAATTGCATGCTAGTGTAGATAAGGTCAGTATAAGACGTGATCCAGCAGCCTGAAAAAGTTATCAATTTCTTTAATAATTACAGCACCATTCAAATCTAACTTGACTAACTGTAATTTGTAGAGCAGCATATACCCTAAAAACTAAGGTAACAGAAATTAAAATTTCTGAACAATGAGAAACAAAGAAGCAAGTAAGCAGACTACTGGTGATCAGGTCCTGCTGTGTCCACCTACACGATGTGAGATTATGAATGAAGTACTTAACTGGATTTTAGTTTTGGATTACTCTGCAAGGTGTCTAACTTGCATCTATCAGCATTTCTTCAACCGAAAAAAGATAACATTAAAAGTAAATTCTGTACTTCTAATGGAGATATCAGTGTTCTTGTGAGGAATGATGGAGATGTCCGGGGATGGTGGGGTGAATGGAAATAACAGCTTACCTGATCTGAACCCAAGTAGTATTTTTATATTTTGAACCCTTTTTTAGGAGAGGCCTGTAGAGAAAAGCTCCAGAGTTAAAATAATACATGAAACATAGTCATAAGGTAAGAAAGATATAATAATACATGAAACAGAATCCTAAAACAAGTCCATTACTCTATGGCACTCATTCATGGTAACTTGTGCACTTCACTTGTATTTACTTATTGAGCAAAATAAAAGAATATAGAAGGGGAACAGGAACTATGAAGGTGAAACCAGTTTCTAAAGAATGCTAGTTATGTTATATGAATGAGTGTTAGAAAATGTATTTAAGTCAGTATTTGTCCGGGACAGTTGGATCTGAAGAGGTGCTGAACTTCCATCTGATCACCTTTTGGTAGTGAGTTGGTCAAATGTCTGAGACTGTAGCCGATCAGTGCAGGGCAGTCCCAAACATTGGCAGGGTGTCTTGGGGATGTTTACGTGTATTTCTGGCACTTGGAAAAGATGTTTGGACATGTACTCCAGAATGTCTGGTAGGAAGTTCTAAAACAGTACTGGCTCCCAGGGCTGCTACTGTGTGCCATTTGGTGTGTGCATTTGAAGGGTGAGAGTTATACTCACATTCTTATTGTTAATTTCAGCACATTCCTGCCTGCCCCCATGTTTAAATTCTTTCTTTCTTCTTCCTTCCTTAATCCCCACTGCCAAGTTATTAAATTGCCTACTTACTTTCATTCTGGATTTTCATATTTTTGCTCTTAAGAGCAGTGGTGGGTGTTTATTGATCAGCATTTTTGCTAGCAAGGTTCAATATTTTCTTAGTTCTTTTTTTTTTTTTTGGCCAAGTCCTTATTTACCAAATACCTGGGCTGTGCTTATGGGACGTAACAATAATGCATAACCAAAGATTGAGTTACAGAAGGATTTAGTCATGTGTCTGGCTACTTATGAGAAGACATGGTGCTATGCAACATTCTAATAATAATTATGATTTTGCTTAAACATGTTGAATTACACAGAGCCAGGCTCTAAAAAAGTTCTTAGCTGTAAGTCTGCCCTGATTCCAAAAGACCTGCTGTCAGTGTAAGTAACTTACTTCGCTGCAAGGCCTATCTGTAAACAGGCTTACACCAGGGGCCAGATTCAGAAAGACTTGCTGTAAGTGCAAGTGGTCACGCACACTGAAACCAAGTATTTTGGAACTGGGGCCTTAGTGATATTTTTGTTAGTTGCACTCACCAGCCCTACCCCCTCCTTTCATACTGACTCCCATTTTTTTTCTGAGCTGTAATGTTTTAGCATTTGTTTTATAATTAGTTAATCTTTTTAAATTTGCTTTTTACTTTTCCTGAGCAGTTTCTCTAATGCTTTGTTGTAATATGCTTATATACAGCAATGGTCTGAAAGCATCAACTTTTAGGTCAGAAGCATAGCTTTATAAATATTCTGCTAGTATCATAGGATCATAGCAGGTTACTAGGCTATTGGCCCTGAGGCCCTTATAAGCCTATCCAAGAGTTTAGCCCATGTTTAGAGAAGTCAGCACCAGATACTCCTGTCCAGGAGGGACATGGGTGGAACCTCATGGATGTATTTTCTGTTTCCCATCCAGTTATCCAGGTTGCACTTAAAAAGGGGTAAAGAGGTACTCTGCTTGATGTGAAGAGGGAGTCTATTCCACAGATGGAGGAGTCTCTGGGACATAAATATATCCCGCCAACAAGTCCTGTTGATGTCACAGACCAGGTTGAGGCCGTGTGTGTGAGTTACTTGAGTGGAGCCTGACTTGCAGATATGCAGCATTTCCATCAAGGCGGGGTCCGTGATCACATTGTATGCCAAACAGAGGTCACCTCTGAAGAGTCTGTATGAAACTGAGCAGAGGGATAGGGCTTTTAGCCTATCTGTGTATAGTAGATGTTTAAGGCCCTGGATTCTCTTGGTGAGGAACCTCTGTGGTATCTCCAGCTGCTGCGTGTGCTTTGCGAGGCACATGCCAAAAGGGGCATTGTACTCAATAATGGGCCTTATAAGGGAAGAATACAGGGATGTTATGACTTCCTTGTCCCTGGAAGAGATACCCTTACTTATGAGGTGGGCCATGTAGAAGGCCTTCCGTACAACAGAAGCAACATGGTAGTTAAAATTCAGGTTGCTATTAACCTGGGTGCCCAAATCCCTCATGACTGATTGCATGTTTAATACATTGCTATTAATGTGATAATTTGTGGGGATATCACTCTCCCCAAAGGGGATCATTATTAATTTTTTTGGTATTCAGCTTGAGGCCATGTTTCTGGCACCACTCATTTGTCTGAGTGAGACCCTCTTGAAGGATGTCCACAACACTAGGGGAATTGATGACAGCACCCGGCTGTTAGTCATCTGCAAACCTGGTCAGCCATAGCCCACAAGTTTTGGCCTGCACCTCAGAAAAGTATATCGCAAATAACAGAGGCTCCAAGACAGAACCCCAATGATTATTTTTGGCCCACAAGACTGCCACTTGTTATGGGTCTACTGCTTGGGGTGACTTCCCCTATTTTGACTAGGTGGGTTCTTTCAGTGAGCCAGTTGCTACCCATCTGGTAACATACAGGTTGCTGCCTAGTTGAGAGAGTTTATCTGTTATGCCTGAGTGGGGAATAGTGTCGAAGGCTTTGGCCAGGTCAAGGTATGCGGTGTGCACCGTCTTCCCCTAGTCCATGGTTTTGGTGACTGTCTCAAAGACGTCAACCAAATTTAACAGACATGACCTCCCCTTGAAAAAGCCAAACTGTGTTGGATCAAGTGTTTGGAGGTTGCCAATGTCCTTGTTAATGAGGTCCATGATAATCCATTCCATGGCCTTGCAGTTCAGGCTAGTTAGGCTGATGGATCTATAATCTCCCGGATCGGTGGATGCTCCACCTTTATGCAAAGGGATGATAGTGGCTATCCTCCACTCAGCTGGGATGAAGCTTGTACTTAGACTTTGGTTGAATAGGATGCCTAATGGTGCTGCAAGTTCCTGCCTTAGTTTATGTAGGATGCAGCCTGGGATGTTATCAGGTCCCATGGAGACTGTATTTTTGCTTTTGAAAGAGCAGTGATGATCTGTTCCCTAGATATAAGTGGAAGGGGGCAGATACTGGGGATGTCCTGATTTACTGATGGGGGGACAGAGGGATAAAGTTTTTGCTGAAACTGTCAGGCAGCAAGTTTGTTATATCTACGACATTTGTATATGTGGTGCTCTTGACCACCAGCTCTGAACAGATCTGAGTGCTTCCTTTGAGGTCACAGAGATATGTGAAGAAGGCCTTATGATTGTGTCTAGTAGATGCCAATTTGGACTCGAAGTTTGCTTTGGAGGATTTCACTAGTGCTCTTATTTGCTTGTTCAGGCTAAGGAGACATTGCTTCCAATTGGGCATCTGCTCCTTCCTGGTCTTGGACAGCAATTTTTTTCCTTTTCTTATAGAGCTTATTTATTGCAGATATCCACCAGACAGGTTTACTGTTCCTTGCAGAGGTTGATTTAGTCCTGTCGGGTATTCCTGACTCCATGCATCTATACAACTGCTCGTATAGTGTTTTGGTGTAGTTTTGGATATTGGTGCCAGTTCCTACAGAGGGTGAGGGGGCTGTGAAACTGTTTATACTATACAGGAGGCTGTAATCAGCTTTGGAGAAGTTTTTATGTGTGACCCTAGCTAGAGGGGGGGGGGGGATTGGAGGAGATGGTAACTTTGAAAGTGATTGCTTTATGGTCGGATCTTGCCAGGGAGGATGATACTGTAGGGATGCTGCAGTGGTTAGTCATGTTGATTAATACCAAGTCCAAGATATTATCACCTCTTGTGGGGGTATCAACTAGCTGTTCCAAGGCATTTGCATTTACAAAATCGAGGAATCTCTGGGCATTTGTGTTCTAGCATGAGTAGTTCTTCCAGTCTATCTTTGGGTAGTTAAAGTCACCCAGGATCAGGGTAAAGGGTTGAATTTTGATAGATTCAAACAGGTCAAGATAGGCAGATTGGGCATCTTGAGTCAGATTTGGTGGCTGGTAGCTAGCTATGATTGGAATAGGGATCTTGTCAATGGTTAAATGCAGTGTCTCCTGTGCATCATACTGTTTGACCAGCCTGGAGTTGTGTTTGTCTTTAATAAATATTGAAACTCCACCTCCTTTGGCTTTACTGCCCACAGTTTGGGGTCTGAATGTATGATAGGATGAGTAACCAGGTAAGGCTGGCATGCTCCCCACAGCTTTGAACCAGGTTTCTGTGACTGCATAGATGTCAGCATTTTCCAGGGTTAAGAATGCTGTTTAGCAGTAGTTATTTTCTGAAAATGGCTTGTGAGAGTTGACAAGTGACTTAGTGACTTATGGTTTTATTTTTTTTTCCTTGTATATACTTCAGAATCTTCATCCTTTTGAGAGCATCATTAAAATAAAGTTTAGCTGACTGCATGAGCCATGTACTATATTGGGTAAGGTGGTAGATTTGACATTGTGTACAAGTTGTAGTCTGTGATGACAGCAGGGCTTTGTTTTAGGAACTGGATTTTTTTACTTCTTAGTCTAGGGTGATTTTATGCATTTGAATACATAGAAGATGTTTTGCTGTTTATTGAGGGAAGAGAAAAACTATCTTGCTTGTTGTAATGGAATGGCCATAGATATATATATATATATATATATATATATATATATATATATATATATATATATATATATATATATATATATATATATATATCTATATATGGATCACCTTTAACACACCGAACGTTCAGTACATCGACAGCTGAGATCTCACAACCGCTTTACCGACATTCCCAATCACCGACAGTGCAATACACCAAACTACCATACACCGACATTAAATTCACCAACAAATAAATGTGTAACTGTCTATATGAAAATGAGGAACACAGCAGTTGCACACAAACTCGCATGAAAGTACCATTATTAACTTACAGAAAGTAGTGATCACGCATGACATATCCAAACAACGTGTTCAAATCACAGTAAGAGGTCCAAAATTTATTTATTTAGAGTGGAGAACAGATAAATTATATTACAACATATCCAAGTCCCAGAGGCATTAAATATGAGAACAGCTTCCTCCAATAGAAATGTGTACCAGCCATGCTAGGTTGTCCTCACTTCTGAACGTAAAACAAAATATACCACATAGTCCAAACATTACATTATAGTAACTGAGCGTTAAACAGCAGTTAATGTAAGATAATAATACAATGCACAAATGAATGCTGAAACAGGGCACTCACCAAATAACGTTATACCCATTCCGTGGAATGCACACAAGTCATCTCTCCTCATTACATTTTTAATAATCGAGCTATGCTCTGAACAAACTCCAGGGATAAATACTCAGCTCTATTCTGAATTACCTGCTGAAACTGACTATGTCTTTGTCACCCTGCGCTTTTTAGGTGATGGAGGCACACCAGTTGCCTTTCTTACTCTTAATTCATCTATGCGGTCCTGTTCCCTACTTAATGCACGCATGATGACATCCAAATCCGTGGCTCGACTACCCAGTAAACACTTCAGTCTGCCGTGCCACACTTCCACTGAATTCTGTGTTTGTGGCAAAAATAAGTCATTTAGTTGTGCTATGTTCCAAAACTTCACTGGGAAAAGTAAAGGAAATCTCATAGACATGGTAGTTCTGGTATGAAACTTCCGCAGTTTCCCATGGACATAATAGTCAGAGAAATATTTCCCAAGTTCACGACCTTCATTAGGGATAGTACCCTTTACGAACTCAAACATGTTAATCACTTCCTCCTCATGTAGAAAGGCTAGTGCAACCAGGGATTTAATGGACAGTTGAAACCTCATATTACTGTTGTATATAGAGGCAAGGCCCAAGGCCTGAACTTTCCTCCAGATGTTCTGTCCAAAGTGAAATAAACACCCTTTGGACTGGACATCGGAGAAGTTTAATCTAACACTCTTTAAGGCAGCTATTTCAAAATCGCAAAGAATGTACTTACCATTGCATTCAAAGTTGTTTTCAGACAATAGAGCAAACAGAGCATGCCAGAGGTAATTGCAACACTTCAATGATTTCTTGCTCATGAGAGCATAGAAAAGGGGTGCAACTTTGCTGTAAGATCCACTTTTTAACAAACCGTGTATGCTATACAGCTGCCTGCATGTAACACCTTTTTGAAAGACTGTGCCGTCCATCATCCAGATTGTGGCTCGGCTAAGGTCATATAGGTTACTAACAGTGGTGAATACATAAACTATGGTGTCACTTGTGGTATTACCCATGTGCTTAGCAATGAAGCAGCCTTCCTTCAATTTGTAAGTACTGCTATCTACATTCATGAATGTGACTTCACGCCTACCTGGGGTTAAATGACATTTCCTGCGAACCCTACCTATAGTCTATAACAGAGCCTTCCCATCTGGTATATTGTGGACAGCAGCCATGGATGTGGATGCTAATGCATCTTCCACAATAAAGCATGGCATATCTCTATTATATTGGGCACGCACCTTTACTTCATTTGTGATGGTATATCGTTCAGTCTCACTTGGATCTGCACTGTGGTGATGGGCAACTGTTTTTACTAATTCTTCTCCATCTGTACTCTTAAGGGTTACCGCTCTACCCTTACAATGTGTGCTTGGCTTTTCTTTACATCCCCAGTAACACTTGTTATGTCTTGAATGCTCTAGATGGTATAGGTAGCCTTCAATGTGTAACATTTCCTTCCCCCTTTGGGACTTTACAACAGGGTAAATATTCCCAACTAGTCCTGGTCCTAGTAACGCTACGTCCGCCATTGTCAAGTCATGGGTTTTGGATGGTAAAGATGGTACACCTATATGTTTAAACGTAGCTCTCTTCATTGTTGGCCAATCAGCTGTCGGTAATGTGTGGTGTCGGCGTAATACATTGTCGGTGAACTGGTCGTGAGATCTTAGTTGTCGGTGTACTGAACGTTTGGTGTGTTAAAGGTGATCCATATATATATATCCGTATAAAACCTTTTCAGCCCTTCCCACAATGGGTTGCACTTGGAAGAAAAGACCAAGGCTACAGTCCACTTCCAGGCCCATATTCTAGCTATATGA
This sequence comes from Protopterus annectens, assembly GCF_019279795.1. NCBI lineage: Eukaryota > Metazoa > Chordata > Ceratodontiformes > Protopteridae > Protopterus > Protopterus annectens. Next base: position 649,050,825 of record NC_056737.1, read on the forward strand.
GTGTTCGATATCTCCACCAGGTGCAAGCAGGCCCCACTTAGATTGCTACACTCCATGCCTTTGTGGTCTTAAAGCAAGGTACTTCTTACCTCTTGGTTGAACTTTCATTTCAGGAACTAACTTCATGTTGCCTTGTTTGTAAGTTTCCTCCATATATAGTATAATAAACACACACACAAATGTGTAAGTATATGTGTATGTTTGATTGCAATTAAAAATGCAAACACATAAAAATACAAATACTCAGAATATTGAAAAAAGCACTTGAACACACAGGAAATAAAAAAAAACATTTTGTCTCTCTAATCATTTTATGCTAAATATGCAATAAAATAAAAAGAAGCATTAAAAAAAGCACAGCATACCATAGGACTTGGTTTGTATGAATGGTAGTAGTGTTACAGAAAGGGTTTTTCTAACGTAAGGTTCAGGGTCAGGGTTAGAGGCATGGACAAGGGTATGGTTAGTACACATTAGTAAGTGTTAGCACATGTTATAAGTAGTAGATATGGAGGAAGTCTGCTTCAACCCCACCCATCCTCACTGTCTTACTAATGCATGCTAACTGTAACCTTAACTTTGCACCATACCTTATAAAAACCCATTCCATAACATTAGCACTAGAAAAGGCAGGTCCAGACACAGCGACATGCACCAAAACCATGCACGTGCTATAAGCTATCCCTTTCGTTAACCCTATCCTCCACCACGCACACAACATACTCCCACCCCTCATACCAGCCTACTTACCTGTCCCTATTTTGAACTGTCGCCGTTTTGATATTGCAGTTTACAGTGCATCATTTAGAACTGTCATAATTTTTTATGTAAACAATTCTAGATTTAAGACTTGCTTTCAAACTGTGACTCATAAACATTTGCCTACCCACTGACATGAAATTAAATTTGGAAGATCCAAATTCTGTGTCATAGCTCAGGCACTACATTAATCTACATCAAAAAGGAGGTCGGGGATTATGAAGACAAACAACCATGGTGATTATGGTTCATGTATTTTCTGTATCAACTGACCTTAACAGTTGTCTCTCAGGTTTAATGTAAAAGGTTTTATATTAGTTTCCAGATGCTATGTTGATTGTGCTTGCATGTTTTCCCACTGACCACATTTTTCTCTGTGTTTTCCAGTTTCTTCTCACATCTCCAAAACATTGTTCCTGGTGTTGATGTGTAATTCTTGCTTTGTGTAGAATGTGAAGGTTTGTTTGTGTCTTTCGGCTTTTCTCGGTTAGAGGTCGCCACAGTGGAACTCTGGTCCGCTAATGATTGGTAGTGGATTTTTACGTACCGGGTTACCAGCCCAAACCCACAACCTTCAATGAAGGCACGCCCCATTCACGTATGCCTCCACACAGAAGACGCTCTAGCTGAGAATCGAACGGGATAACGTCTTGCTGTGAAGCGACAATGCTACCGCAGCACCACCACCGCAGTCTTGTGGGCCAAAAATAATCATTGAATAGCAGATCTGATCTCCACATTTTTGTTAAAGCTTTTAATGAATTTAAACATAGTGAAACTGTTTGTTTACATGTTTGCTTAATTTGATAATTAGAGAACTCATTTCCCAGCCATAAAAGCATTGCAATGACTAAAAAAGGGTAAGTATACTAAATTACAAATTAGTGATACAGTCAAGAGTTCTGTACAGATGATCGAAATTGTTATTATTTATACATAAAGGGTAAACAATAACAAGGAACATGTGCAAGAATATTTATTTGCAGAAAAAAATGAGCTTCATCAGTACATAAAACAGTGGCAAGTATGGTTTAGTAGCATCAGACAGTCAAGGAATGGTTTAAACCTTTAAGTACAATGATTAGTTAATGTACAAAACTGTCATGATGAGAAGTGGAATGGATTGGTTAGGAGGATAAACAGGAGGGAAAGAATAAAGATGGGGCCATAGCCCTAGACTGTCCAGATTTTTGCAGAATGTCCAGATTTTTTGCCTCATATCTTTGGTCTGTTCCTCATAAAACTTGTGTTTTTCTGACAAATCAGTGAGGACTGAGTTCACTAAATAATGACAGCCATTTGAGTTTCAGTTTTTATATCCCTTAGAAAATGCATAGCAACACAAAACCTTTTATTTTATCAACTTTCTAAATTTATACAAGCAATATTTAAAAATTGTCCTTATTTGTTGGCCCCTGTCCTCCCGTTAATTTTGGCTTTGTCCAGATTCCTTGTGCTATGTGGTTGACAGGTATGGATGGGGCTATTTGCAGGTATGGCTATAGAGGTTATATTGCTGTTAAAAGAGAGATTATTGTGAACCCCCAATGCATCTGTAAGTGGTAAACTGTATAAAGCAATTGCAAATGGAAGATTTAAAATCTGAGTGGGAAGGAAGAGATCTGATATCAGAAGTGATGGAGTTTTGGACAGTAGGAGTAAATATGGAGAAGGCCCATTCAGATACTGACATACAGAAGGTGGAGTCTATGTAAAGTGTGACTGCTGAAGTTTTGAGACCTAACTGTGTGATTGATATGAGTAACACTTTGCTACAAGTAAAATATTAAATAATACCTTCTGCCTACCTCTTGCCAGCAGAGTTTGAATGCAGAATAATATGTATAGGAAGTTGTGTTAAGTAAAATCATGTGCTCCAACTTGTCCTCATGACAACATTATTATTTTAACATGCTTTTGTCCATTTCTGATAATAAAGTGAAGGTCTTCCTCAGATGTCTCTATGTTAGTATGTTTCAAAGTAGTAGTTCATACTATTAATTTGACACATCATAATATGAAAAGTTCAACTGATACTAAATTCATCCTACAACAGCAAATACAGATAAAAGAGTGGTAACAGAAATAAAAGTAATGATAAGACAGATCCATCAATCCAGCACCCCTTTTCTCCATATTTGCACATGGATTTGGGGTATCACTTCAACAGTGACAATCATCTAGAGCCAAGGTTTCCACCACAGGTTGGCTAGCTCTGCCGAGGTAGTTCTTCCACACAACACACTTGCATGCACGCTCACACTTATGAACAGTTTAGAGCATCCAATCTACCTACTGTATGTATTTAGAACGCGAGATAAAACCTATTGAAAACAGGGAGGACATGCAAACTCTGCAGAGAAGGCACCCTAGCTGAGAATGGAACTGGGAACCTCTTGCTGTGAGGCGACAATTATATCCACTGGGCCACCCTAATGATAAGATGAAATAAATGTCAAAAATAAAAATAAAACATATAATTAATAGGGATTATTCTGAAAAATATTGTCAGACAATGTGATGTTATCCACAAGTGTAACAATGAGCATTAGGTTATAATGTAATACAGTGGTCTGGAATATATAAATGTCTTATCCGGTCAGAAATGAAGATGCTTGCACAATGTACACAACACACTTTTCAGAGGAGAAATAGCAATTCCAGTATTCAAGACTTCCTAGATTCATTCAAAGTTTATAAATCCCATTTACACCTCTGCCCCTAGGAACAGTCTATTTATTTGAGTTCTAATAATCTTCACTCTTCTCTCGTATCCCATCACAGCATTTCACACAGAATTTAAGCTTGAAATTCACTTGACTCTACTTGTGAACCCCTCCTAATACTGTCTCCATGCCAGGGAGTATCTAATCTAAGAGTATATGTGTGTGTGTGGGTGTGTTTGTGTGTTTGAAAATATATGATTTAGCTCATGAATTAGCTTTCATGTGCCACAGAAATACTTAATAATTGGACAGCTAACTTTTGGAATAGCTGGGCAGTTCCCATACTGACTAATACACTAAGGACATATTGCATTCCATTACAATGCACCTGCATGGTCTCCTTTTTTCCTGTCTGCACACAATATTATTGCCATTATTATGACAAGCTCCCTTAGAACTTGGTTGCTTATGCACAATATTGGATTCTCAGCCACATTGAGGTGTCCCATAGTACAACAATTTACCAGGGAGAGTATATTTGTTCCTGAAGAAATAATGGTCTCAATGTCATCTGTTTTGTTATGCATTACATTCATGTAACAAATGCAGGACTAGATACTTACTTTGTTATTTGGTATTATACTTAACATACTGATAAACAGCCAACTAAACAAAGACATACTTAGGAGAAAAAAGCACCAGTCACAATAAAGATATACCACTGTTCCTCTCACTGTCATCAAATGTGATTTGCTTAACTGCATTTGGATTAAAACTTTTTTTGTAATGTACATAAATAGAAAAGTATATATTGCTTGTTACTACCATATATAAGTTTGATCTGATTAAGCTCTGACAAGGGCAAACGTGCTCATCTATTCTTTTAACCTAATACACCATGGTTTAAACAAGCAATACCAGCTTGGATCCTGTTTTCTTATTTTTAACAAGAATGCAAGGTGATCCATGGCACGGATCTTAAATAAGTTTTAACAGTTTGTTTTACTAACTGATATGCCATCATCAGGAGTAATTATTCCTATACAGTTAGTTTTCCCTTTATACACACACACACACACACACACACACACACACACACACACACACACACACACACACACACAAACGCGTGTGTGTGTGTTTGTGTGCTTGTGAGTATATCTGTAAATTTGTATATGTATGTGTGTGGGTGTAATACTGGTAGATGTGTGGCATATTTACTTATTTGCAAAGTTAATTTATTGGTCATTGTCACTTGAGTAATGATATTTTTATTTGAATCATGAAATATCCGCCAACAAGTATGAGGCAGTGTTTAAGCTTAAGTTACCTTCATTGTTGCTAATGATCACCCCATCTCATTTGTGCCTTTCAGCAAGACACTTCTTTTCTATGCATAGAACTAGAGATATGCATCACCATTCCCTCCTGTCCTTTATTTGTTTGCTTAAGGTTCAGATTCTCTCACTCATTCATTCTTTACTTCATTAATTCATTCATTCATTCATTCACTCATTCATGCATTCATTTCACTTTGTTTGATATCAGTAACTCCTGTGGTCCAAAGGATAGCTTTAAAACAGCATACATGTTTTGTAACAGACTAAATGAATAGGGGTGCAAATATATAAAAGTAAATTATAAGTGAGCAGTACTAAATAAAGTGATTGCACAAATTGTGAAAGTTAAGCTGACCGTAAACTCTACAACAAAATAAATGCTTGAACAACCTATAAAGAAGTGTTAACATATATTACACACTCCAAGCTGACTGTAAGTTGTTGTAAGCTATTTCAGTGAAGTGTTAGGAGAGAAACGTGTTGGAAAAGTGAAATATGTAAGGGAATATGGAAAGCAAGAGAAATGTAGGAAGGAGTGGCACAGGAGGAAGTGTGGGTAGGATTTAATTTCAAGAAGGAAGGGTGATTGGAAGGATCTATGTAATTTACAGTTAGAGTAAAGTGGAAGGATTCAATTTCTCTGAGAGGGAGCCATAGGATCTAATATCAGAAGGAAGAGAATTCCAGCAGTTGCCAGCGGACTGAAGGCCCCTTTTGGAGACCAAAAAGCAAAGTGGGGACTGTATACAAGATTACTTCCTATGTTATTAGATCAGAGAGGATAGTATAGTGAAGTAATAGAGAGCTTCCTAGCTATGCTGGATGGAAAATTACTATTTAGTTATCTGTAAAGTACTATGATAAAAATATATATTCTTTTGGTGATTGGCAGAATGTTAGGGGAGCAAACAGCCAGCTTTTGTGATAATCATTTTACGTAACATTTTTTTTTGTATAGAGCGAGAGTATTTTGGGTGTTACCTAATGACTCTCGTAAAGCATATTACAGTTTACATATGAGGATTTTTTTTTACAACAAAACTATGAGTACTTGTTATCTTCTGAACCTGGACTTGATTTTTTCATATGTAGCACATCAACAGTTTTACAGCATGTTCTCTAGCTTCATTTTAACCTGATAGCTTTGTAAGTGTCCAGTCATTTAAGAATATGATGCAGCTTACAGTATGCACTTTGTGTGAAATATACAAACTATATGAAGAAAGGTTGTGTTTGCTGATTGCCTAGACTGCATCATTTTACTGGAGCATCTGATACTCAAGTGCATCAAAAAAGTCTGTGTACTGAATGGTTAGTGAATGGTTAGTCAACTTGCCAGTTCTTCTCAGATCTTCATTGTTGGTTTCTGGCCTGGATTTGTAAACATGGATATGTTTGGTAACCTTTCCAGTTACATGGAATCCAGTTAGATTCATTGTGATGCATAATACAGCATTACATAACTGGGGCAAAACCCATTTAAATATGTCCCTCTAGCTTGAAGGCATATAACTAAAATTATGCAGTCTGAAAAAATTCTTGTATGACTTATTACCTGGTGATAATTGTCTTTAACTTCTATGAATACCTAGCAGTGAAATTCAATTAATGGGTACATATACAATACCCTACATATGCTCATTCATTAAACATGAGGTGTTTGCTGCCCTTTATTCCAGTGATAGTGCACATTGTTTATAGAACAGTGTGCATAAGACAGCTAAACAGTATAGCTGATTTAAAAGTATATGAGTGGTGCAGCTGCACAAGTTTCTTTTTTGATATTTTCTGAACCTTTGTATCCTAGTGCAGCATGAGTCACAGTGGTTGATACACCTGGGATGAATGCTTGGAAATAGAGGAAATGCCACCCTGTTGGAAGTGTGAGAAATAATGCCGGGAGTCCTAATACTTTTACAATTAAAAACTGTGATTTTTACAAACAAACACTGAATACTAAAGTTTACTGTTATACCTCTTAAAGGACCACTACAGGCAGATACTGACAAATATCTATCTATATCTATATCTATATCCATATGTATGTATCTACAAAAAAAAATCCAAGCAAGGGGAATGAATGGTTCAGCAGAAAACAGTGTTAGAATTAACACTGTAAATATAGCAGAATATATGAAGAAAAATCACTGAACCAAACCTCGGCAGGAAATAAAATAAGCTGTCTCATACCAAAACGTTTATTAGGTGAGCGCTTTCACATGTACTGTGAAAGCGCTCACCTAATAAATGTTTTGGTATGAGACAGCTTCTTTTTACTGAGATTCTTTGATGTGCCTTTCCTGCTGAGGTTTGGTTCAGCAATTTTTCTTTATATATATATATATATATATATATATATATATATATATATATTTTTTTAATCTTACCATGAACATCTGCACGATCTAAAAATGCCAGCACCACAATAACGGCTTATTGCTAATTTTAATTTTTTTCCTAACTTTGAATGCCCTCATCTGGTCAAACATGCAGATATGTTCTTATTTTCTTAGAAAGCTGTTTTCTACCCATAATACAACATGGAGCAGATGATGAAATTAGAATGTTGTAATTTGTGTTTGTCAATTAATTTCATGTGGAAGTAGTGAGAAATGCAGTCAAGTGTGAAAATCTTCAGTGAAAATATCAGTAACGTTTTTGCTGTGATTTTTATGTATGTGTTTCCTACATATGGCTTAAACCATCTATGAAAAGTTCTTAAAAAGGATAAAAGAATAACAGATATAACTTAGCCTTTTTAGGATATGATATTTTGTGTGTTTCAGGTCCTGTGTCCCTTCCCTGAGCTAGCCATTGTTATATTTCTTGGACTGCAAAGCTTAGCCATTTAGTAAGCTGCTCTCAGTGATTATCAAGTTTATTCATTTTCAGCCTATAAAGGGTTTAACAGGCTTACAGCCTCAATAAATAACAATGCAGCTGAGATTTCATTCAGTCCCAGAATGGTGCACTGAGAAAGCAGGCTAGGATAGAAATGCCACAGAGTGGGAGAAAGTCATGATTTTTAAATATGTGAAATTATGGGGATCATCGTATATGGCTGGAATACATTCTGAGGAAATTAAATGTCATGTTTAGGGCATAGCTGTTCTTTAAGCATTTCCAAAATGGGTTCACGTTCTTGTACGTAAAATACCTTTGCTACTTAAATAATCTCCAGTAACACTGCACCTCACATTAAGAGGAATGCTCTGAGGTACCACAATTCTGCAGTTAGTATTCTCCCTGTTATTAAATTTATGATTATCTGTTCTACGTATCGCTTTTAAGATCACTCAGATTTTATTGAGCCTCACTGGAAACAGTATATGGGTATAGTACATGGTGTATGAAGGGACAGTTAAGGCCATCTTTGGGCAGTGTGGTAGCATTACTGTAACTGATTTTGTTGGGAATGGACACCTCTCCAAAGACTTACATTTTCATTGTCATTTCTGCTCCTATATCGTATGTATTTCTGAGAGAGTATGTGTTCAGTTTTCATTGATTCATTTGAATATATATGGTTGTGAGTTTCTGTGGCATTGTCTGATGGCTCTCTTTATATTGATAAACAACTCCGCAAGGTATTAGGAAATGTAAAAAAATGACGCGGCACTGTGAAAACAAATCACATAACTTCAGAACAACAAACTTTGTTTTTGCTTATTACTAAAAGTGTATTGTAAACACACAGAGGTTTGAATAGACTTTTTTTTTTAGTTTGATTAAGGCATTTATAAACAGTATGGAAAAAACAGTAAGTGCTGACTAAATTTACAAGTGAGTCAGAAACCCTGATCATAGTGTTGTTTCCTTACATGTAACAAAGCACTAAATAGTAATTACTGAAACAATTTGGTTGATGAGTGCTTTAATCTGTACCTGCATTGTCAGTGACTACTTTAGGAATATAAGATAATGTGGTTTTGCAGCATATAACATAACAAATTGATAGGAGCTGGTAAATTGCTATGTAACACGCAGACCTCACACTAAGCAGTTTAGATATGAAATGCAGAACAGTTTAGATTTATCTTGTATCCCAATTAAGAGACTTTCAGCTTCTCTTTTAATCGCTGTCGTTAAAGATGCCCTACTGTCACAAAGATGAAAGTGACAAACCAAAGACCAGGAAGGAACCGGACCACAAAGAGTTATAAGTTTTCGTTCATTTAATAAAACACCACGAACTTCATCAGAATAAATACAAAAACGAAACCACCCTTTAAATACTTGTCGTGCAAAAAATCATCCAATGACAAAATGCTTTAAATAAATTTAAATAGCCACTGTGATGTCATGAAAATTTAAAAATACACTACAAAATTTTAAAACATTGCAAATGTTTAAAAAAAAAAAAAATATATATATATATATATATATATATATATATATATATATATATATATATGTCAACAATAACAAACTACTACACAGTGTTTCATCAAATAAAGCCCATTTTGTGAACAACTTGGCTCACTACATCAAAGCCTTTGTAACTGAAGAAAACACTTGATGTTAATAGTTTCATTTAGTCCTGGAGGGTTGTCCGCGCTTAAAGCTATCTACCATTTAGTTTCCCTACATTCTAATAATGCTTTAAAATTGGCCACCAAAGGACCACAAACTGTGACTTTCGGCTTTTCCTGGTTAGGGGTCGCCACAGTGGAACTCCGGTCTGCTGATGATTGGCAGTGGATTTTTATGGTGCCAAGTTGCCAGCCCGATGCCCAATCTTCATCGAAGGCATGCCCATTCATGCTGGCACCCATCTGCATGTCTTTAACATCATTCAACCACGGGGAGGACATGCAGACTCCACACAGAAAGCACTCCAGCTGAGAATCAAACGGGAGAACCTCTTGCTGTGAGGTGACAATGCTAACTGCTGCACCACCGCGGCTGTACCAAAGGAACACAAACTACTTTGTCTAAACCAAAGAATGTAAATTTCTTAAAATTGTTACATAATAAAACATGTCATGCCAGTGCATTATTCCTGTCTTTGTTTCTGATTGCCAACATGTTCATAAATCCTTCTACTTAGTGACCTGATGGTCTTGCCAGCATAAAAACTGGTGCAATAATTACATGCTGCAAGATAAACAATACCCACAGAATCACATGTAAACCTGTTCTTTGCCCAAATAACTTTCTTAAAATATTTCAACTCAACAGAACCTGAATTGCCTTCAATGACCACAAACAAAAGTCCCAAGAGGGTCATTTACCCCATTGTGTGATGTCTTAGAAGTACTTTCAAGTATACTTCTTATGTTACATACCTTTTTATAAGTGAATAAAGGTTCATTACCCAGGACTTTCACCAGTTCAGAATGTCCAACCAACACCTTCAAATTTTCCTTAATAACACGCCTAATAATGTCCATTCCATCTGAAATGGGCAATGGGAAGGCGAGCTCAAACACCTTGTTGTTTTGACAGTCTTCACCCCCAACATATGAAAAGAGGGGTTGTCAAGGGACAACTTATAAGGTTGTTGTTTGACCTGTGAAGATTCTGTTTTTGATGATGAGGTTAACAAACTGACTGGATTTTTTACCGCCAGGGGATATGATTTGTTTTGGTTATGTAACATTGTTGCTGAAGTTATACCTCTCATAGACAGTTTATCTAGCCCCATTTTGAGAGGCAATTTCAGTGTAGCAAGTAGGGTGAATCAAAACAACAAGGTGTTGGAGCTTGCCTTCCCATTACCCATTTCAGAAAGTACTTCAAAGACATCATACAATGGAGTAAATGACCCTGTTGGGACTTTTTCTTGTGGTCATTGCAGGCAATGTAGATATATAGCCAATTCAGGTTCTGTTGAGTTGAAACATTTTAAGAAAGTTATTTGGGCAAAGGACAGGTTTACATGTGATTCTGTGGGCATTGTTTATCTTGCAGTATGTAATTCTTGCACCAGTTTGTATGTTGGCAAAACCATCAGGTCAAAAGTAGAAGGATTTATGAACATGTGTTGGCAGTCAGAAACAAAGACAGGAATAATGTACTGGCACGACATGTTTTATTATGTAACAATTTTAAGAAATTTACATTCTTTGTTTTAGACAAAGTAGTTTGTGGTCCTTTGGTGGGTAATTTTAAAGCCTTATTAGAATGCAGGGAAACTAAATGGTAGATAGCTTTAAGCACAGATTACCTTTCAGGACTAAATTAAACTATCAAGTGTTTTTCTTCAGTTACAAAGGCTTTGCTGTAGTGAGCCAAGCTGTTCACAAAATGGGCTTTATTTGATGAAACACTGTGCAGTAGTTTGTTATTGTTAACTATTATATATATATATATATATATATATATATATATATATATATATACACATTCATGTTTTTATACATATGCAATGTTTAAAAAACTTGTAAAAACTTTTGTAGTGTATTTTTAAATTTTCATGACATCACAGTGGCTATTTAAATAATTTATTTGAAACATTTTGTCACTGGATGATTTTTTTGCACTTGACAAGTATTTAAAGGGTGGTTTCAAGTTTTTGTATTTATTCTGATGAAGTTTGTGGTGTTTTATTAAACAAACGAAAACTTATAAAGTTTTGTGGTCTGGTTCCTTCCTGGTCTTTGGTTTGCTGATTTTTCATTTTAGTTTTTACTTTGTTCTTTAAAGATGAAAGTGAGTAAAACAAGTTTGTGTTTTCTTGCTAAAATGTTAGCAGCATAACTGCATTTCTTTTTGTTCTATTCAGAAATGCATTAATGTACTCAAACAAAACCTAAATGGCAAGTTGACTGAAAAAATGAATTTGCCCCAGGGTGACATTTTTGTAGAGTCTATTATTTAGTTTCTATAGTTAAGAATAAGCAGGAAATGTATTACTCTCTGATACTGTAAAATGTGTCACATTTACAATACCATAAATGACCTTGTAGAATGTTTCACTACAATTTCATTTTAAATCACTGTTTAGCATTAGAAATATTCTACAGATGTGCACCCCAGACCACAGATTGCCTTGCGCTGAATGTAAAATTTCCTCTCAGAAGAGTAGTAGGTTACTCATCACGACGTGAGAGCTGTAATTCACAGATTTACCTATACTTAAAAAAGTGAAGTATCTTCAGATGGCAGTGTATAGGTGACTGAACCATTCATTTGCCTGCACTTTCACAAACTGATGTTTCTTTTTATAACCAAAACAGAATGGTCTCTATTGTTGTACCAATCACTGAAGCTAGTTTGTTACTTTAAGTGTTAAGACAGATGTGCCACATGAAAGGCTTGATGTGGTGACCTGTGAGGTGACTTGTGTCTTGCTTTTTGAATCATGAAAGACCAGGATCTATTTGACAGCCTATTTCTTTGCATAACCCATGCCTCTACAAACATCTACTCTAGATACCTAAATCTACACAAAAATATTAACAAGACTTGCTGGAGGAATAGGTTACTAACACAGTCGTGATGACTGGATGGGTGGAAACAAATGTTTACTAGGGTTATCATGTACTTCTCTGTTCAATTCGATAGGTGATCACTATTAAGTGCTTGAAAAAGGTCTGCTTAAAGGTGTATATGGTACGGCATCTTATGGCCTCTGTGATCACTTCCCTAGTATGTTCCTGTGTTCTAGTTATCTCCTTGAATATGCAAGGGGAAGGTAATTCTGTGATATGTAAGGTTTTTAAACATCGTAGCCTGTAACACAAGTTCATCTCTACCCGAGCTGTCCTTTTACCCATGTGTGTTTTGTTTTGTTTCAGAGCCAGATTGTACCAGCACTGCTCACTCAAAACACTAACGGCAAAAACTAAAATCAAATAAAATATTGCTAGGTCTGACTGTGATCAGAAGCAGCACTAGAATGTGATATCTGCAGCCTAGCTAATATTTGTCATTCAGGGACAAAAGATGTACAATTTGTATATACCTTCAGAGCAGTAAAAAGGGTATAAACTAAGTGGAATTGCAGTTTATCCATTGTACCTTTTGCAATTCTGATGAGAGTAATTGCAATCTACGTAAGGCTGAGATTTTATTTGCAAGGGTTATGGAATATATACAACATACTAGGATGTGATATCTTGTGAGTTGTTTCCCTAATCTGGGTACAGTGGCTTCAGAGTTAGTATATCTGTTTATCAGGGCTTGCAGAGCATAGTCTCCCATTTCAGGTAAACGCACACTTTGAACATGTAATAGTGAGTTTCAGGTTCACTTTCACAGGCATGGTCACATTTTTCTTTTTCATTATATCAAGGTCCATAATATTAGGACTCACAGTTGCTATCAAGAAATGTGTTTTCTTTTTTTTTTTTTTTTTTTTTTGCTTTTCAGTATATCATAGAAACAGATTAAATGGGTTTGCTCCAGTTAGCAGTTTATTAAAATGATTTCAAAAGTCAGATGATTAGACTGGATGAGGACTGACGGAATGGCTGTTCTAACATACTTTACTTGATAAATCCAACTCAATGATGAAAAAGATTGGAACTCTGACTGTGGTCATGGTTACCCAAGTTTTCTAGTGAGTCATGGTGCTGGATGACCAAGTCAGGATGCTGGCCTGCCCATTGGGAACATGGAGGTGGCATGGTATATTGCATGAACACCACAAGGCCTGGCTTGATGGTGCTGCAGATGGAGCTACTGATTATTGAATTCTGTGAGCTTGCCAGCCAGTGTATAGCACTGTCACAGGGATTCAGCATGTAGATGTATGTTCCAGACATCAGGGATTGGAGGTCTTACCTCAAAGCAGAGCTCACCAGTCACCATGATAATGGTTTGGAGTATAAAAAGTATCACAGATAGGCCTTGTACCACATGACTTCTAAAAATGTTACTTTTTTGTATTTTCATATGTTGATAGGTACCACTAGGATTCCCACAGAGCCATTAGGCTGCTCAGTTTTATTTTTTATTTTATTTATTTCCTTACTTTTTGTATTGTGTTAACCAAACACAGACATCTGTGTGCTGAGTCTGACAAACTCATTAAATAGCAGAATTATTTTTGTTTGCATAACATCTAAAGTAAATAATGTACTCATTTCTCAGAAATATTTATGTCAATTTGTATGTAAAGAAACAGCTTTTACTGCACAGTCTGACATTTCGAGTTTGAAGATGCCATTGTTTTATTGCCTTTAGTGCTGTTAAGTCTTGTAATGTGCATTATAAAGTTGCCTTGTCCATCTTTTTTATAAGAAAATCTGAAATCATTAGAAAAATATTGCTTTCATAGGTAAGATCAAGTTACCGAGTTGAGATGGCCCTAGAAAATTGCAAACTGTAATGTTCTCAAAATACTGAGGTAAACAAAAGTGTAGATTTCAGTTTTGTCAAGGTTAACAAATAGAAAAGCTAAATTATAATATCCAGTATCTGTATAGATGCAGACACCTTGAGCTGATATTTTCCTGTAAAAGCACATTTAAAATTTAACCAATATCTAGTTTCACACAGGACAACTAGTTTGCAGTGACAGCACTGTCCCCAGAGTTACAAACCAGGTATGCCTGACTTACCTTTACATTCTCACTCCAACCATCTAATCAATATAAAACGGTCTGTTGCCATGGATATGAACTTTCCCACTATCTCTGTTACCAGCTTGGTGGATATGGGCATCCTGAGGCAGTGCAGAAATTGCACCATGTTTTCTGACAGACAGTTAATTCAAAAACAAACTGTTATGGTATGTGAGAGGTGTATTTACATATCACTGAAGGCAAATAAAGCACTCCTAATGTCAGTCAGGTTGTCAGTAGTACACACGCTGCACTCATCATACACAATTCGAAGCAGACACATAGACCCACATATGCTGAGGCACTTAAATGTAACTTTCTTAAACCCCAAAGACCTCCTAGACAAAGTACACATAACAAATATCCTCAGCAGCCCTGAAGGCACTCTTTCAAAACAACACCCACATCAACACATACAGCCACATCTCATGGAGCTTCTTCTTTTAAGCCCATAATGCAGGCCACCACAGAATCCAAAATTCTGGTCATTGGAGACTGCACTGTGGGACACACTGACATCCCTTTCACCAGGCTGAGTAAGGAGAAAGTTATGGTCAGTTGCTTATAAGGGGCCAGGATCCACCACATTATGCACAGACTCAGTTCATTGGACCCACAAATACCAGTATGACTCAGTCATAGTCCATGTGGTTGTAAATGACCTGAGATGTATCTCCCTAGGCTATATGAAGAGAGACATCATCGACCTCTCAGAATATGTGCCCCAGGCTGATATGATCCTAGCATTGAGCAGCATTTTACATTCTCCAAAGATGATGCCACAATATCAACAGAATATGACTGACTTTAATAACTGGCTTAGTTTCTGGTGTCATTCTATGGGGATGCAATATTTGTCAGCATGGAAGGAGGTGGTCAACAGATCACGCTGCTTTGCCAGGGATGGTCTGCACCTCTCCCCTCTAGGCTTGTGAATATTCGCTAAAACATTGCCGTCCCCCATAGTGCCTCTTTAGGCAATACCAAACTGAAAGTACTTCTGATATAGCAAATCAACACCAAGAAAATATAAAGGTGTTACTGCTCAATGCTAGGAGTCTAAACAAGAAATTCCATTCCATACAAGCGCTCCTCACCCTAGAGAATGCAGATGTCTGTGTGGTCACTGGGATATCATTTAAAGCCATGGAGAACAAACCGGCAATGCAATGTTATAATGCCTTCCACACATTTAGACCGTCTACTACCCACACAGACAGGGACTAAATATGGATGTGTCTTGATTTACATCAAAAATAAATATACCTCAAGTCTGTTCAAATAGGACAATGCTCTTGAGAGCTACTCCATGTTTAAATCACCATAGGCAAAACCCCGTACTACTTCCTTACAAACTACAGGTCACCCTCTATAACCCAGGAAACCCATACCATGTATTTATACTTATTAGAAACACTAACCATCCAACCCAATACCATATTTATGGACAACTTTAATTACTCCACTTTTAACTGGGAATCATGTATAACACCAAATGTACAGGCACAGAGATTCCTGGATTTTGTAAACACAAACTCCCTGGTTGAGATTGTCAGTACATCATCTGGATCTGGTCCTCATTAATATGGGAGAGTACCGCACAACCCCTAGTGTAATCTCTTCTCTGCTAAGGTCAGACCACAAAATGGTCTCCTTTGAATAAAAAATAAAACTGGGAACCCCAGTTAACCCTGGAATATTCAGGAAGTATCCTAAGGCGACTTCCTACTATTAAGTTATAAGATTGCAAAATTTCAAGCCCCCATAAACTCTGAGAACAATGCTGCCTCCGCGGAACTGGTCACAGAAACCCTATACAAGTGTGTTAATAGCTGCACAGAGGCAGCTGTACCAACCAGGAAGAAGTGCAGAAGTAACTTAAAAACAAGCCACCCTGGTGGAATCACAGCATCAGTAGGTTATATAACAGAATGAAGAAAATCATGGCAAAAATTAGGAGGTGCAGCACCCAGTGGGATAAAAGCACTTTCTTCAATCTAAACAAACAACTCAGAGTACAAGTAAAGTCTACCAAAGCCAAATTTGTGGTAAATTTGGCATCCCAGGCCAAGGATAATCACAAGACATTCTTTAGCTATGTCTATAGCCTCAAAGACTGTGCACAATTGTGTGCAGAGCTCATTGTTAATGGAGCCACCTATACCAAGCCAGAAGATGTAGCAGACCTACTGGCTGACAAATTCAGCTCCAACTTTACCCCTCTCTTCCCTTTAACCTTCCCTTAGGAAATACCATCAAATGTAACTCTCCCTGCTATCAGTAGGAAACAGGTCCTTAATGCTCTCTCTAAGGTCAAGAACACTGCATCAATGGGCCCAGACAATATCCCAGGATGCTTTCTAAATAGCACGAAGCATGACCTATCAGGTCATCTGGAATTGCTATTTAATTGTAGCCTCCAAACAGGCTTCATGCCTCATGAATGGAGAACATCAGTGGTCATCCCTCTGCACAAAGCTGGACCATTATAGTTCCTGGAAACTACAGACTCGTAAATCTCACTAGTTTCATATGCAAAGCCATGGAAAGAATTATCATGGAAATGATCACTAATGGCATAGGAAACCCACAGACACTGGACCCAACCTAATTTGGTTTCATCAAGGGCAGGTCATGCCTAGTCAGCCTGGTGGACTTTTTTGAGAAGGTCACCAAAGATGGATGAGGGCTAAATGGTTCACGCTGCCAAACCTTGACCTGGCCAAGGCATTGTTGACAAACTCAGGAGGTTAGGTACAAACTCTTATGTCACCTAGTCGATAGCCAGCACTCACAGACAGGACCTAAAAAGTTAGACTTGGGGAGTCCACCCCTACAAAGAGACCAGTCACAAGTGAAGTTCCTCAGAGATTGGTCCTCGAACTGCTCCTTTTTGACATTTACTTCTCAGAAGTCAAGGCCAATGACGAAGGCCTCTGGTTGAGTAAATTTGCAGATGATTGCAAATTAGGAGCACTCATAGGATCCCCCACTGACACAGATGTTCTCCAGAAAGGGCTGTCACAAAAAAATAACTGGTGTCAGATTCATGGATTAAAACTAAGTGCCAAGAAATGAATAATAGTATCTTTCAGGAATCATCCACCCCTGGCAACTATCATAGTGACAACACAGCCCTAAGAGCTGAGTAAGTAGTCAAGGACTTGTGGACACACAGAGAAAGTAATCTAGCCTTTGTCCATCACTGTCTACAGTAGTGAGGAAATCATTATATGTTGTGCAACTTATAAACAGAGGTATGTCATCTAGGTTCCAGTAAGTAATTATTTCATTGTATTGGGCATTCATCAGATCTATCATTGAGTACAATGCCCACTTTGGTATGTACCTAATCAGGCATATCCACAACTGGAATTTCCACAGAGGTTCCTCAATAAAAGAATACAGGGCATAAGTAACATGTCCTATACAGACTGCCTCAAGACCCTATCCCTGTATTCTGACTTGCACAGGCTGTTGAGGGGAGATCTATGCCTGGAATACAAGGCATTGTCAGACCGCAACCTGATTGACCTTCTGCATATCTGCAAAACAAACAGCATCAGACTTACCTATTCATCATCATCATCATCATCATCATCATCATCATCATCATCATCATCATCATCAGCCCCCTTTTTCCCATTTCTCTACATGGGGTCAGGGTATCATGTTAACTGTCACCATCTCTTTTGATTCAGTGCCACACTCCTGCCTTCTTCAACACTCATGCCTGACTGTTGCAGATCTTCTTTTACACAATGCATCCACCTCTTTGCTGGACGTCCTCGCTTCCTCTTACCTTCTTCCTCTCTGTCCCAAATCTTTTTCACCAGATTGTCTTCTGCTTTTCTACACATGTGCCCAAACCACCATAATCTGTTCTCTTTGATCTTTCCTGCAATTGGAGCTATAGACAAACTTACCCATTCTAAAGACTTAAACCTTACCTGTCATATACATAGGACCTGGTGGAGTGACAGGTATGTATCCCAGAGACTACCCCTTCTCCGGAACAGGCTTCACGTCCATGTGAAGCAGAGTTCCTCCCTAACACAATTCAAGTGTAACTTGGACAGTTTGATGGGGAACAGGAAATTAATCCTGGTTTTGCACCTATGTCTTTAATGGCCACACGCAGCCTGTAAATCTCCTAGGCACCTGCATGGAAATGTTTCATCTCCCAAGTCCCTGCTTACACTTATTAAGGCTACCAGAACTTATAAGAGATTTGGGATGTATGGCTAGGCTTAAAAAGGCCCTTGTGGTTGTTAGCCTAGTGAACACCTAAGAACCTATAAATGATAATTTTGCACGAAAACAAAATCCTTGATATAGGAGATCTGGACTGCTAGGATATTGATGTGCATACTCACAGACATCAAATACTTAAAAAAAAATAAAAGAAAGAAAAGAAAAAACTGCAGGTCTAGAAAGACTGTGTATTTCTCTGTAAAAGTGACATTTTCTAATGAGGTTCACTTTGTCATAGATTATTACCTGGAAGCATGTTCATTCAAGATGGATGTATTAAACAGGCGTTTGGTTGAAAAATTTCTTGTGTGAGGTCAAAGACAACAGCTTTCTTAACTAATATAGTTATTTCAGAAGTCACTAGTCTTGGACATAAGTTAAAAATCTTTTCACTGAAGTTATTTTGATGCATCAATCTTAATGGAATGGGTTACAACTTTATAGTCAGTGATAGACTAAATGGGTAATAATGCATTTCCTCTCTAACTGTTGTATAAAAATATCAAAATAGAAAAAAAAGTCAGTCAAATGTCTAAGTACAAATACATCTTTGTAACTTGGTGCAGAAAATAATAGTGTTTTATGGGGATATGCCCTAGCATAATTTCTAGGTCATTTTAAACAAAGCTGGAGAGATGCTGACCTTACCTAGGAATGTGGAAGGAACACTTTGAGAGGCCAGTGAAACTGGTGGGCATAGTCTCCTTTGATGATACAGTCTAGTAGAAGCAAACATATGGGATTGGTCCATTACTGGACACAAGGTTATTGTAGTGACTAAACTGTTTCACTGAGAGAAGGCTGCAAACGTTGATGAAATCCTGTTGGAAATGAGTAATATATTCAATGTTGTTGGGCTGTTATAGTTAATGTGCCTTTCTAACACTGCATGAAAGGCAGGGACAATAATGCTAAATTAGCAGGCTTGGGTGGTAGTTCCTATTATCAAAAAGAGGGTGATGTGTTCTCGTTATAGTGAAGTCATGCTTTTCAACCACCTTATGAAAACATACCCCTAGGTGATGGAAAGGAAACTTTATCTAATAACCGAGCCTATGATTTAGGGAGTGAACTGCAAATTATGTCTTGGCCGTGGAACCTAGTAGGAAGGCACTTAACCAGACAGTGCTTTGGGACAACTAGGAATTTGGGCTAGAATCCTCAATGGTCTCTTGGACTGCAAGCCTAGTAAGAACCAATGAACCATGAGGATGCTTTATTTTCTTGCTGGTGTCTGTGCAATGAGTGCATGTGAGCTGTGCTATCGCAGAGGCCTATGATGTCGTCCCCATTTGAGTGAATGATTACACATACTCATGTTGAAGGCTGCCACCAGGCAGTAGCTTGGTAAGCCTAAATCCCTCCACCAGAATATGCATTTGTATAATCACTCCTTCTTCGAAAGATTGTAACAGTGTGTGACTAGCCCTGACCTGCCTTTTCCCCATCCCTCTTGGATGGGCATGCCCATCCTCCTCCTCCTCTGCCAACTCTATCATTCTGCCAAGCAACTAACTGAACTTGGGTCTCCTGGGCCATAATTAGGGCTTTATCCTTCTCCACAACCAGAGTTGGCTAGTGCTGGGCATTTGCTAGGCAAGCAGTAATGTCCAACAAGGTGGGTGAGAGTTATCAGAGAATTAACGCACCCCCAGTTGGGTTTCCAGGCCCCACACCACATGTTTCAGTCTTGCTGTAGCATATGTAATTGATGTTAGAGGAAGTATATTACATCCATAGTCTAAGTTATATTAGTAATTAGTGTCTAAACACACACACACACACACACACACACACACACACACACACACACACACACACACACACACACACACACACACACACACACACACACACACACACACACACACACACACACACACACACACACACACACACACACACACACACACATGTCTGGTAGTTACAGACACTTTGTTGAGAGAATAAACCTCTGATGTCTCATTGTGAACAAATGAATGAAAAAAAAAGTAACACAATGCAAAGTATTTAAACCCCCATGCCTCTTGTCTGCCCATGATTTTGCAGCATAATTCTGCTTTGCCCTCTTATTATGTTTAATTTGCTAGAAAATTCCTGAGGATTAATGTCAGATAATAATGTCAGACATTATGAGATTCATGCTTCTTATTGGGTAGGAAATGCATGCTGATGCACTGTATGCTGCAGGCAGGAATGGAGCAGAGGGGTGAGGTGTAATAACAGCTATTAATAAAGATTAAATCATGAAAAGCGTGATGTGTAAGTGTCCTATGCAATGGATAGACAGTTTATTTTAGTTACTCGTAAATAGTGGTTCTGTCTAACATTAATCTGCATTTTTAAACAAATGTGTATTTTTCCACTGTACTTGGAGGTTCACGTTGGAATGGAAAGTGTACGCTTCACTTAGGGAGAGAGAAATTGATATGCACTGTCTGTGTCTGTCTGGCTTAGTTGTCTGTCTTCTCTCTCTCACACACATGCACACACTCACTAGCGTTACCACCTGTCCCACTTTGCGAGGGACAGATCCTCTTTGGGCAGTTGTGTCCTGACAAAAAATATTAAAAGTGGTAAATGTCCTAAGATTGTAGGACATAATTATGTCCTATATTTTATGTAATAGTTGCATAAAACAGTTATTCTGTATCTAAAATACCTAAATGTTATAAGAAACAGAATGTTGTTTTTTCGACTTTTCCTGGTTAGGGGTCGCCACAGTGGAACTCCGGTCCGCTAATGATTGGCAGTCGATTTTTATGGTGCCGAGTTGCCAGCCCGACGCTCAACCTTCAGTGAAGGCATGCCCATTCACGCATGTCTTTCGGAGGCCACTTGACCGCGAGGAGGACATGCAGACTCCACACAGGAGGCACTCCACACACCAGCTGAGAATCAAGCTGGATAACCTTTTGCTGTGAGGCAACAATGCAACCGCTGTACCACTGCGGCTTAATACGTTATAAGAAACAGAATAAACAACTAAAATGCTACAAGAATAAGGTTTTATTTAGGCAAAAAAGTTAAGTTCTATCCTTTGTACTGACCGTGGGTATGTGTCGGCCTGTAAAATCTGATGTTTGTCCAGAAAATGTCCAACTTTGGCCATTTGAAAAGGTGGCAACCCTAACACTCACACACGCACACACACACACACACACACACACACACACACACACACACACACACACACACACACACACACACACACACACACACACACACACAAAACAGTTGACTGCAAAACAGACCCCCAACCTAAGTACACAGACACACATTTCTAAGTTTACACTTGCTAAACAGAAAAGCCATATTTAGCAAGAGTAAAAAAGTAGGATCATCTAGTTTTCATTGTTAGAGTTTCACTGCCACTTAATAGGCTGCAATGAAGAGGAGAACTTGTGTTTAACTGGCTTTACCTGTATGTTAGCACCCTAATGAAGAATGTGAACTCTCCATTTAAGGTTAAGGTGTGCAGTTTGCCAGTTCTCTAAATAGTTTTGCCAAATGTGGGTGAAAGTCAGCCAAGTTGCTTACCCTTTAATGCACACAAAGGCACATAGACTCAGGTGGGACAATTGATATTTTTTTTATTTAAATTCTGTTGCAGTGGATTGACTTATTTCGATGCTTTATGGAGTAATTTGTTAGGCAAATGAAGGTAAATTATGGGATATCTGTGCATCTTATATACTACTTATGTAATTATATACAGAGCTGCAATGGCTAGAAACTCTACCATGAGCAGAAGGTCTTTGTAACATTTAATTAGGTGCAGTATTCCAGACACCAAGCAGGATAAGCTCATCTGAGAATACCAGCATTTTAAGACTGGCTACCTGTTGGAAGAAGATAAACGATCAGTATGCAGATGAATTGAAAAAAGTGTTATTTTTGTGTTCTGTAGAGGATGACTACCCTCCAATAACACAAGGTCAAACTTTTTTAATTTGTTGCAACCCAGAATGGCCTGATGGGGGTATGGTATTGTGGGTTTATTTTTCTGATAAGCTTTTTCCTTCCCCCATATTCCACTTTGTGTTTGGAGAAGATGACATTATAGTGACCATCTCTGTTCGGCAGGCTGTGTCCATGCCCATAGAATGCAAGCATTGTCTTCAGCATGTGAAGGAAGCCTATGTCATACAGAGTAATAAGAGCATTAGCCAAATTTAGAAAGAATGGGTCCATATTAACCAACCCATATGTGGAACTTTAGTTGCTCATTATTAGAAGGCAATTGGCCTGCCTGAAAGCAAGTGCTAGTCTTAAACTGATACTATCTGGAATCAAATGTATTTTGTATTGCCAGGCACTGAGACAAGCTCTCCCTGTTGACAGCATTCATCATATTTCCAATCAGTGAAGACAGACTTGTTAATATTTCCATGGATTTGGTTGTAAGACCCACCTTGTACACAAACATAAGAACACTTGCCCCTGCCTGGAGAGTGTATATAGTCACCAGAACCATAGGGTGAGGGAGTGGGAGCCCCCCTCCCCTTTCAACAGATGCCCAATGTGCCCTGAAACTGTTACTGGAGTAGTGATACCACAGAAATATTCGTATTGACATTTCCATGCCAACTGCAAACTCAGGCAGCTGAAAAAAAGATTATTTGAGTAATAAATCATCTTTTTCCATCTGCTTGAGTTCGCATTTACCAGGGAAATGCAAATGAGTGTTTCTGAGGCATACCAATCAACTTCTTTCATCAAGAATTTTGGACAAAGCCAAAAATAACAGGGGGGTGATAGTCGTGACTTTTTCATTTAAAATTTTAATAGAACAGGTTTTAAATCAACATGTATTTTCTGAACAGTACAAGTATGAAACATTAATGGCTGGCATTAGTGACTGACTGTAATCCTCAGCAAACCTCTCAGCTTTTGCTTAAGAATTCAAGACAAAGCCAAAATTAATCAAGGGGTAAAGAGTCAAAATCTGGGGCAGGGCAAAAATATGAAACAAAATCAGGGATGTTCTGCAATATTCTGGGCAGTTTATTTATTTATTTATTGAGTGATTGATTGTTGTTTGTGTACCAGGTAAGGGGCTGGTCTATTGATCTTTTTCAGCCACAACTGGGGATCAGTAGCAGTAAAGATAATCATTTACAGAAGCACAACAAGACATTACATTCTTATACATAATGTTACAGTTTGTTATGTTCTGCAAGTAAAGTTTAATTTCCATAAGCTGGGGCAGACCACAGTTTATTGTCTTTCACTCACTGAATGCCAGGATAGACTTTGGCTTTCCTATCTAATAACCTGTTTTAGGCATAATTTTCCACAGAGGTATGGTTCACTGGAGCTAGACTGACTTCCACTGTAATAATCATTTTGCTGGATTTAATTGTTCATTCTCTTACACCCACTTTATGCCATTGGGGATTATTATGGGGCTAGGCAGATATGTCCTGACAAGCTGTGAGAGTAAGCCATAAGAACAGTTTAGATTCATAGATATTTTAAGACCATCAAATCTTACGACCATTCACACCTTGGTGGTACCCTCCCTCAGGGAGCACCTCCTTTTCCAGGAGAGTCTTACCAGTAAAACCCAGAATAAATTTGTGGATACCCATCCAGTCACTAGTTTATATTTAGGGACACTGTGATCTGGTCTAAAGCACTGCTTAACATGTAGGGAAGTTTATTCAAAGTTTTGGGGGGTGTTGCCTTATAAGCATTACTCTCCACTATGCTGTATTTATATGTTGGTGAAGATTTAGGTCCTGGTTCTAGTACTGGTGGAAATAGTGGGCTTGTGGAGAAACAAGAGATACAGGATAACTGGGTCTTTAATGGTGCTGTAAGCAAGACAAATCTTCCCCTCAGAAATCTGTAAGACACTAAATAAAGGGATAGAGCTTCCAGCACATCTTGGTAGCACAAGGATTTTAGGTCTGTAATCTTTTTGGATAGGAACATTTGGTATCTTCCTAATTGTTTGATATGATTCATGAGATACGCCCCAAAGGGGGCATTGTACTCAATAATTGTCCTGATCAATACTGAGTAAATGGGTGTGATTACCTCTTTAGACTGTGATGATATTCCATTGGCAATTAGGTGGGCTAAATAAAAGAATTTCCTGGCAAATATTGTTACATGATGGTCAAAAGAGAAAGAGTTGTCAACCCAAGTACCTACATTTCTAACAAAATGCTCATTTTGTAGTAGTGTGTTGGCTGTACAGTATGATGAGGGGAGGGTTGTCCAACCTAAAGTGATGCTACACTTTTTAGCATTTAGTTTGAGCTCATTTTAGTATACCAAGGACTTACCAGGGAGGGTTCATTCAGGAGAGTTTGGGTATTGTAGGGTGATGTGACAAGAACCTCCACTTTGCAGTCATCTGCAAACTTTGTTAGCCAGAGGTATTGGCTCGCTGTTGGAGAACAGAGAAGTAAATACCACAAAGGAGATGTCCCAGCATTGAGCCCTGAAGGACACCACTGGTCACTTTCATATCTACTGATGAGGTATCTGCAACATGCACTGTGTGGACTCTGCCTTTCAGGCAATTTGCTATCATCTTACCATATATATGTCAATTTTTACTGCAAATAGCTTTTGTATAATGACAGCATGAGGAATGTTGTTTAAGACATTGGCCAGATTAAGATATAGTACGTGTACTGCGTGGCCACTATATGCAACCTCTGTAACCCTTTTGAAAAAGGTTACCAGGTTAAATTACAAGATCTACTCTTCAGTAAGCTAAACTATTGAAGATCAACTCAAACAAGGATTTTGACATCACAAATTTTGGGGCTAGTTATAATATACTCCATGGTTTTGCAGATGAGGCTTGTAAGGCTGAGTGGACTTTAACTAACCTGATCAGTTGCAAGGTCACCATTATGGATGGGCACCACCACAGCAGTGTGTCACTCATTAGGGACAAAGCCAGTAGCTAAACTTAAGTTAACCTGCTTGAGGGGTGTGTCTGCAAGGGCATGTTTAACACTGTTATGCAACCAGGTATATGATATGTAGTAGCAAAACATATACAATGAAAAGGATTGTTGCATACCAGAAATCTGACAAAGTCAAGCACATGGCATGATTTTTTTTCTTATCCAGATGTTACAGTGTTATAAAATGTTTTATGGAGAGTAATAAATCTTGTTGATAAGATATGTGATGTACTAAAGAGGGGCAATCCTTGGCAGCACTTTATAGTTTGACTGACTTTTGGTGAAATGAAACCCTAGGAAGAGGACAGCATGCCCCCTCCCCCCAGTCCACTGTCACATCTACATACCTCCAATGTGTCCCCTACTTTCCCTTATCCTGGCCTTGCCACCTCATTCAGATTACTTTATTTTCTTGTTTTCTTATACTTTGTTGCCCTCTTCAGATTTTTCCTGTATTATTTCATTATATCCTAACTTGCCATGATTGCACCATAATAAATGAGAAGGAAATAATCACATTAAGCCATGGTCTCAGACCCCCACCAAGCCATTGGGTTCTAGTTGCATTTTACAGCTTCTTTTCTATTTTGAGCCAAAGATTGCCTGGACCAAAATGATGGCTAAAGAAAGAGATTCCTTCTTAGTCTTCATTTTCTTCCTGCATACTCATCAGTCCCTAAATGGCCAAGACTGCAGTGTAATAAGTGCGGAGAAAACAGCAGAATTGAGCTGATTGTCTGGAGGCTGCTTGGGGCTCAGAAGCCATGGGATTCTAGATTCTGTGATGTACATTTTAGAGCTTTAGCCCCCTAGCCGTTTGTTAGAATTATGGCCTGGAGAAAAATCATGACCAACTAAAGAAATAAGTTGTGCTCAAAGCTTAACGATCCAAGTAATTCCCAATAGGAATTGAGAAGATAAATGTTTGCAAAGATATATGAACCTTTAAAATACTGTATCCCTGTCAAAAGAAAAAAAAAATAGTCACCTTCTGTGTACATTCTGATGCGAGATTGGGATGAAAGTGAATGAATAAATGGCCTCATATATTTCAAGTTGCTGCTATCGCACATCATACAGCTTGCCTGTTTACCCCAACCCTAAAAGGCTGCTACAATCTGTGTATCCATCTGACAACCAGAGTATAGTAACATATTTTAACTTATCACAGATATATATCCATGATATGCCATCTTGCCCTTACCTCCCAAAGTTAGCCATCTGCGGCTGCCTACACTTCTGATATGTGATTGTGGGAAAAGAGAAGTAAAATATCACAGTCATGTATTCCAGCCTGTTGTTCCTCAACAGTGTACTGCCCCTACACAAGCTATAGTGATGTTGTGTGCATACCAATGAGGTATAATTGTGTAAAAAGTTAAAGAAATAATGACTACACTGTCACAGGCTGACAAGCGTCACAGTGATCTTTTATGCATATCTCTGAGGTTTAATTGTGAGGAAGATTCAAGAAATAATGACAACACCTTTCCAAGTCCCCAACAAGTTATAGTAACCTTCTGTGCACACCTCTGAGGTTTGATTGCGAGGAGAATTTAAAAAGTAATACTCTCACTGCCACCAGCACACACAAGCTATAACAACTTTCTGTGCACACCTCTGAGCAGGACCAGTTGTAGAACAGGTGGGTCCAGGGCATAAGCCCTCAAAAAAACACTGTGTTAAACTCTACTTCAGCAACCTGAGTTGTGGAAGCGGCCAGGTTCTAGATGTTTTGTGATGCATTTCGTCTTGTTTTTGAAAGATAATGACTTGTAGTTTGTAAACCATCATGATTATGCCCTGAATTTGGGGAAAAGGCATGTTTGGTTTGATTTTAACATTGGAAAGGTTCTTAACAAGCTTTTGATAAGTACCTCTTACTACTGCTAAGTTATAGCCCTACATTAGAGCATTAACAACAATCAGTGGTCACCACAAAAGAGTAGTGGGATGCTGTTAAACACTTAATTTGGACTTTTTTTCTAAAGTCCGATTGAAGTGTTTAACAGTCTGAATGACATGTTTAACAGCTTCCCATCACTCTTCTGTGGTGGCGATTGTCCGTGTGGCAACAGTAAATGTGTTACAGCACTACTGCACTTTTTATGTAACTTTTCATTGTATAGATACCGTATCACATACCATGCATGTGCAACATTAGCTTCACTTGTATGTTTCTATGAAATTTCTGTGCAGTCATTCCAATTGTAATGCATATTTTCACTATATGTATCCTGTGTCATGGATATGATTCTGTTATGGTAGTAGACTGCTAAAACATGGCTTTTTAGACCACTGACTGCACATTTTGCTTTCTACCCCCCCCCCCCCCCCCCAGTCTTCAGCAGCTTCCTGCAGCCTTAAGAGATTACCCCATATAACCTAAAGCACTGCAGAGAACAAGAAAGAATCAAAGGACAGTGGTTCATTTGTTTACTATGCAAGACAGGCTTTCCATTTCAGTTCTGTTTCACCTGGATTTTTCCTTACTTGAAGGATTTTTAGTCTTTTTGCATGCCTCACAGTTCTTTCTTTTTTCCCCTAAACTGCATTGTTTCTATTTCCTTTAAGCTACTACAGCCCCTGACATCTACTGCTCTTGGCATATGACATAGTCTCTTCCTTAATGGTAGTTAAGAAAACAATTTATCTATATCCTAATGTTGAGCCATGGTGACAATGCTTATTGTTGGTAGTCTGCTGTTTCCGTACTAGTATCTTAACCACCTTGTAGTAAGGAGTCCGTCAATATAAAATAAACCACATTCAGACTCTGCAAGTTCTGAGTTACTGACTAACCTGATGACTGAGAGATGGTTACAGTATAAATTGACTGTGGAAGAAGTGATTAGGTAGTGGCAAATGAGTTCCTTAACTGGCAGTAAAGCAACAGCAAGATGTATGTAAATGTACCTTTAGTTTTTGTATTTCATTGTTGGCAGATCTGACAGCAGCTTCTTTCTTTGCTGAATAATGAATGTCTTTTTCAACAGTTCTACGGTCACATCTGAATAAGAAAAGACTTTTAAGGAAACTGCCATGAAGATAAAACAAGTTCATAATTTGTGAAAGTGAATAGCCTCTTCACAACTCTGATGAGATATTCCATGTCTTTGTTTAAAAGCAATTCCTTTTGGGCTTGTCCTTGAAACGTAATATGTATTTGTCTTGTCTGAGGACCTGTTTTTATAGTCTTGGGAAGGAAACATAAAGAGGATAAAAGGAAAGCTATACAAATATGGACGTTTAGGTCATGTAAATATTTTATTGTATTATCTTGAACAATATAATACATGAAACAGTTTTGTCGTGTTGCTTTTTATATAACCTTCTGATTATAATATTAGAAAGAAGATAATGACATTGCTTGCAGTGAAATGTTGAGTGTTTTACTGAAAAAAGATGCAATAAAATTAGTTGTTAATAACAATGGCTGCTGCTTGGATATTTTTTCTGACTGTAATTTATGTAGAGCATTGTTTCATTATGCTTTTTTTAGTAATTGTTTAAGAACTATGGGAACGTTAATTCTAAAGATTCTCACACAGATAAAGTAAGGGAAAAGAAACACAAAAAGTAGTAGTTAATTATGAAATTATTTTGAAGGGATATCATATATTCAGTTCACTATTTTTTTTATTTTACTTGTGGTTGCATCTAAGTGCAATAGGCAGAAACCACTTCTTTTCAAGTCACCCTGAGTTACATAAGACAGTATTAAAACATTATAGCAGCATAGAACACAGAGTGACATGTTCAAATGCATAGAAAGTGAGTTAGACATCAGCAAAAAATGTAAATATTTGAAGTACATGGTTACAGTACTTCATAGGGAACTCAGTATCTAACTTAGACCCCAACTTTATTAACATTGCAGAATACGCAGTGGAAAGTCAAGTAGTTGTTGAAAGGTAGGGTAGGAGTCAATTTGTGGAGCTATGTTTTGGTTGAGGGGTTTCAAAGATTTCCATATGAACAACTTTTATAATAAGTCACTGTAGCCAAGCTGACATGGCACATGCAACCATATGTATGGTTAAAATAGTCAAATTCTAATACATTTGCATTCATGCTATCCACATTTCAAAATGTTTATGCTGTTAGTTTCATTGTTTGGTCTGTATTGGCAGTTACACTGTCTTTTGGAAAGCATTTAAAAACTAGTGTGTGGTTAGTTTTCATCCCAGCTCAGCATTTTCTGTCTAGCCCATGTATAGATGGGTAGCTCATAGAGATAGCAGTTGAACAGAAGAAAGGGACATGTTTATTCCTAGGTCCATTTTAAATCTGCACATTTTTATGAGAGCCAACATTTGAACTGCTCAGGTCTTACTACCTGTTTTTATTAGGCTTTTATGGTTACCTGGGATCTCAAAGATGCCTGCCTCTACATACCCATAACCATTACACACAGGCATTCTCTGAGATTCAAAGCAAAGGAATACTCTACCAATTTACCTCCTAGACTTTGGTTCACTTCCCATGTTCCAGTGAATGCATATGCCCTTAACTGGACATTTGCCTCAGTCAGGCCTCCACTTATAAAGAGATGTACTCTGCCCTGCAGTTCACCCTGGCCTCCTTCCAGAAACTGGGACTCTGTCTGAATCTGTCCAAATTGCAGCTATCTCTTTCCAAAAAGGACCAATTCCAGGATGCAGTTAGACACTATCAGATGACATTCCACCCCTTAGAGAAGGTGCTGTTTCTGACTACATTTTTCACTTCCAAGCAACATCAGAAATGGTTATTGCCCTGAGATACCTAATTTTTACAAATCATGCTTTTCTTATGTTTTATTGAAAACACATGTATCTGCTCTCTCTCTCTCTCGCTGCCTGCTCTGATATCCTCCTTTACTGTTAACTGTTAATGAAACAATTCCTTAAAGGGGTTCTACATTTGAGACCACCCAAGAAGGGTGTCTCCCCTCCATGGGACATGAATTATATATTGGAAGAACTGATGTTTTAACAATTTGAGCCAGTAGCCACAGTACCTATCAAGTTCCTGTCATGGAAAACATTCTTAGTGGGCATAACGTCTACCACAAGGATTTAGGAGCACTGGCTGCCTAAATTGTAAATACCGCCAAGAAAGACAGCCCATCTAGAAGATTCCTCAAAAGGCCCTTGTATGTAAACAGTCCTTCTCAAACTTCCATTAAGTTAGGGTTGCCATCTGCACCAATCTAACCTTCATGCCTAAGGTAGTGATAGAAACCAACAAGAGGAAACTCACAAACACCGTAAAAAACAACAAACCATGAATATGAGCCGAGAAAACAGGCAAAATCTGTTTTATTAACAAAATGGTGAGCGCTTTCATCTTATACAATTCCAAAACTTCATCAGACAGTGCCATTACTAACTGCCTCAGTTAAATAACATCATCAAACACATGATCAATGACATCAGCCTCATAAATATTCATAAATATTAATAAATATTTGTGAATTACATCATAAACGGATTTTGCCTGTTTTCTCTTCTCATATTCGTTGTTCGTTGGATTTTTAAGGTAGTGATTGAAGCCTTAGTCAAACAACGTCCTTTGGTTTTAACCTACCCCACAGAACAAAGAAAAAAGGATTCTGTATATCCTGGATGTCAACAAGCAATTCAGATTTTACCTAAGAAGCACTAAAGAGGCGAAGTAAAATATGTTCATAGGCCTTGTGAAGGTAGTGAGGGAAGGCCTGTGTCTAAAAAAACTATCTCCAAATGTCTAGCGTATTGCATCTTATTTTGTTAGGGCAACAGCATTTACCGCAGTCTGCATTAGGGGAGTCAGCACCCAGGCTATCTTAGCAGCAATTGTCTGATAATCTGTTTACATATTTTCCTAACAGTACAATTTTGACTTCATCTCCAGAACCAATGCAAGTTTTGCTATGGCCATCCTAAAGGCTGCCACAACCCACGTCTTCACAGGGCCAACTATCCCATCTTTATAATGTTGGAAGTGTCCCAAGAGTTATCGCTGCAGCAGTGGAGAATCCAAAACAAAACATAGTGCAGTTGTGTAGGAACTTACAATGACTGTAGATGTTCAAATATGTTCACTGTTGAACTCATATTTCCCTCCCTTCACCACTCTGCTGTTGATCTGTTATCATCTGGAGTTGCAGGTGGGTACTCAGTCACCTTTTATATCTATTTTCCTTCTCTGCTTAATGCTTGCAGATGGAATTTTGAGGGATCTTCTGGTTGGGCTGTCTTTCTTGAAGGCATTTACTGTTTAGGCGGTCAGTGCTCTGGCGTCTGCCAGATTACTGATACTTCAGAGCAAGAAAGAGCTAAAGATGGTGCGGATGCACATCTCTCTTGTACCACAGGCATTCTGACCTCCAGGTGGGAAGGCATATGCTCAGCTGAGAGGGATAAAAGCTAAGTCATAGACTGGCAGACATGAAACTCTCATGCCCCCACAAATCATATAAATCTTCATGGCTTTACACAAACCATCCAAAATCGTACCAGAACTAATAAGGCTACAAACAGAGACTCAATCCTTGACTGGATACTGACTAACAGGCCACTTCACCCCTCTAATGCAGGTTGCCTCCCTGATGGCCTAAGTGACCATCTAATAACTTTCCTTCTTAGACAACATTCCCATTGCAAAAAAGGAGCTGTCTACCAACTAATCAGAAATAAAAAAAAAACTTTAACCTCAACAACTTTATTATAGACCTAAAAAATGTAATTGGACACCATTAAAACATCTTGAATTAAATGAGGCCGTAAAACTCTTCAATTCCACCTTTCTAAATATCCTGAACTGACATGCCCCTCCCAGAACTATCAGAATCAAAGCTAATAGTGCAGCTTGGCTAAGTAAAGAAACCAGATCCCTCCTCAAAACCAAGGACAAAGCAAGAAACCAGATCCCTCCTCAATACCAAGGACAAAGCCTGGGACTACTGGCACAAAGACAAGTCCCAAGCCACTAAACAAACCTATCTGGAGCTCAGGAATAAAGCTAAAAAACTAGTAAAATGGGACAAAACATACTACTACCATAATCTACAAATAAGGTATAAGAACAGTCCTCAAAAGTTCGGGGCAGCCATAAATAAAATCCTCTTGCCAGGTAAAAGTAGTACTCCCACCACTAATACATATAACACGTCTGACACCATAGCCACACAATTTAACAGTTTCTTTACTAGCACCATTCTTACTCTATCCAATCAACAAAACATCTTTAATAACCTCCCCTCTATAGAAACCTGTAAATCACATAGTAACAACAATCCATTCTACTTCCAACCTGTCCCCACCGTTAAGATTAGAAAATACCTTAAAAAACTCAGGCCCACAACACTAGCTTCTGACAAATTACCAGCTGAATTCTTACAAATAGCAGCCAATGCCATTGCCTTCCCAATATCCATTCTAATGAACAGATCTTTAACTGAAGACTTTGTCCCCGAAATATGAAAAATATCACATTTCATCCCTCTTCGTAAAGGAGGGAACTCTACAGAATTCACAAACTATCATCTAATAGCTTTCCTATCCCTTATAGCCAAAATCCTGGAGAGATGTATACATACTCAAATTATGGACTACTTGCATACCCACAAAATCCTATCTGTCACCCAACATGGCTTTCGCCTCTTTCACAGTACCACCACAGCTGCTGTGTCCTTCACCAATACAGTAAACAACCACAGAAACAATGGCAAATTTGTTTTGGCTACCTTCTTCCACCTGTCAAAAGTTTTTGATATGGGTAGACATAATATGCTTATTAGTACTCTTTCTGATATAGGTCTTAGTGCATCTTCCTTAGCTTGGTTCCAAAGTTATTTAGCCAGCTGCCAACAAGCAGTATTGTGGTAACATGAACTCTCACCACTGCTTCCAGTCGCACTTGGAGTTCCACAAGGCTCCATTTTAGGCCCTTTACTCTTCTCTCTTTATACTAACAACCTTCACACTTCCACTCAACATGCATCTGTCATACAATATGCAGATGATTCCACACTAATTTGTGCAGCATCTTTAAACTAACTCCAATCACTAACTCAGCTTTCCTTCCTATCAGTTGAATCATTCCTATCCAATATCAAACTGACTTTGAATCCTAGTAAAACAAAACTACTTCTCTTCAAACCTACAAGATACACCTTCTTAGAACCCTCCTTTAATATTATGCCTAGTAACAATACTATAATTTCTCCCATAGCACACACAAAACTTCTTGGTATTGAGATTGACAATAATTTGAGAATTGACGGTCACATAACCAACACTGTTAAGAAAGTACATAAGAAACTGGGTACCCTCTATAGGAATAGACAGTTTCTCACCAAACAAGCAAAAACCACTATATCACATACCCATCTCATCTCATCCCTTCTCTACACTTCCCCTATCCTTACCAATCTCAAAAAGACTGATTTAACAAAATTAGAATCCTGCTACAATAAAATTGCCAGGTTTGCTTCTGACTCCCCTTATAAAACACACCACTGCACAGCTTTAATGCAACTTAGCTGGCTAGAATTTCCCCATCTCTTGCAGCACAATCAACTGATGCTAGCTCATAAAATCCTGTATCATTCTCAGAAAACCCTCACTGCAAAACCTACTGCAACCTTAGTCTAGTAACAGGACTCTCCTCTCTGACAATAAATTCCTTCTAGAAGTTACTAAACCCAACAAAACAGCAGGTGAATCACTCTTTTCTAATTTTGTGTCCAAAAATGGAACTCTTTAACACCACCTATAACTTCCATGCCATCAATATCTCTGTTTAAAAAGTCACTAAGAACACACTTTACAGATACTTAGCTCTGCTCTTGTACTGGTCCAGGATAGTCCTGACATCATTTTCACTATCCTACTCCGTCTATGTGGGTAAATAGCTCATGTCTTTGTACAATGGGTAAAATTTGGACTTTTACATTACAATACTTGTCTTTAAAACGAGCTTATATGTCTGTACATACCATTATTGCTTTTTTGTATCTACCTGGAAATGACTGATTTTTGCTTGAATACTCAGAATTATTGTATATACTGTTTTCTTTCTCAACACTATTATTATCTATTACTATACCGACATTGAACTTTATTGTTATTTTGTGGAGCTTTTCTCCCCGGGGCTCCACTGAAAAAGGACCATAGTTCAGTGGGCTTTCCCGGTTAACAAATTTACAGTAAATAAAATAAAATAAATAAGTCTGTCCAGAGTCTGGGCCTCTTGTAGTAGAAGTCCCCAAGTTATCACCTGCAACAGTGAACTTAGTTGAGCATATGCAGTTATGGTGAGTTCCTACAAAATTGTACTTTCATTAGTCTGGTGTTGGCCTAAGCCTATCGACTCACATTGATTGGATAAAGACCCTGTTGAGGGCAATTTTCTCTGTTATTTTGTATATTGCATTGATTATATTTGTTGTGTCTGGTCAATGAACTGATGTAAGATCTTTTGTCTGGTATGCCTACCCCAGAGAAGCTAAATAAATGTACTAGCAGAAGGCAAATCCCACAAAGGGACTTCATGCCCAGTGTTCATATTGCTTCAGACCTTATCACAGTGTCCCTAATTGTATGTGTTTCAGGGGTTTAGTCATAAGATGAGTCAGAGAAGAGAACTAGTCCCCAATTATAACTGAACGGAAAGAGACTCCTGATCCTCATAATGCTTTCCACCATGTCAGCATAGTTGCTGCATCAGGGTAATAGTGATATCCCTTTCAAGAAGAAAAAGCTTTTACAGAGCGAGAAATTGACTCAAAAGGAGAAGATAGGTAGACTCCAGAGCAGGTGGGGTCACTGAGTTTCCATAGTTCCATGGGTGCTGTGTCCACAGAGGGGCTTTTTCAGTCACTGGCCCAACACTTGCTCATACTAATCTTTGGCATAGCCTTTCTGGAAGCTGCCATACCTTTGTCTAAGTAAATGTTCTCCCAGACCAAATCTATAGTAATTGTGACTGAAATGGATGCTGGTCACCACACGTCCACCTCGGAGCATGTGCTGGTAATTATGAACGGGAACTGTGATATCTCCACCATGATAGTCACTAATGTTTAATAAGACATTTCCTGAAGATCTTTACAACTGGACTTCATTTCATCTGGTTTCATTAGAAGAAGCCAAGACAGGCCATCAACTTTACTGTTAGTTTCTC
The DNA here is from genome assembly GCF_019279795.1 of Protopterus annectens. Lineage (NCBI taxonomy): Eukaryota > Metazoa > Chordata > Ceratodontiformes > Protopteridae > Protopterus > Protopterus annectens. Next base: position 649,086,440 of record NC_056737.1, read on the forward strand.
TCTTAAATTCAATTTCATAGATGGGTATAAACCCAGGAAACAGTGTCCATTATTGCAGCCTGGTGTCACCAAAACCACCTTTTTTTTGTATTAAAGACTGTTAGAGAATGGAAAAACGTACATCAGCACTCTGATTGGAGAACAGATGTTCTCCAGCATGATATTAATGTATAAGTAATGCCTGCTGAAAAACAAGTCCACCATTTTCATGGCAGCATATCAAGCTGCCCTGGAGCTCAGACTGAGAAAACCGAATGGCTGCCATTATTTTATGTTCACTAAGCAGCGCTTTTGCTGTTTAGCGAGTATAAAATGTGAAAAAAAAGAAGACAATTAAAAAAAATTGCGTGTGTGTGTGTTTATGTCTGTGTGTGAGTGTATGCGTGCATGTCAGTAAAAGTGAGAGGGAGTAAGTAATTATTTTACACTCACTAAGTAGCGCTTTTGCTATTTAGTGAGTATAAAATAACAAAAGAAAAAAATTTTAAATAAGGAGTGTGTGTGAGAGTGTATGCGTGTATGAGAGCAAGGGAGAGATCGATTGAGTGAAACAGAAAAAAGTGTGTGTATGTGTGTTTATGTTTCTGTCTGCATGTTTGAGTGAATGCATGCATGAAAGCAGAAGAGACTCTGTGTGTGTGTGTGTGTGTGTGTGTGTGTGTGTGTGTGTGTGTGTGTGTGTGTGTGTGTGTGTGTGTGTGTGTGTCTGCACGACAGACAGAGAGAGTAAAGTCTGAAAGTGATCTAGCAGTCCCCTGGCAGCAGCAGTTTTTTATACCTCTGAACCTGAGACATAGTTCTCAACCTACTAGCACAAGAAATCTGGACAAAGCCTGACATAATGGGAGGACTAATACTAAGAAATAGGAACACATTTTAAATGTTCAAAAAAAGGAATGCTACAACCCCCAAAGTAAATTGGCCATAGATTTATTTTGCTCTATGAAATTTATGAATGAAAGAAAATTCCATCAGTGGGTTCTAAGAATCTTTTTATTGGTTACATAATTGTGCCTTTTGAAACAATGAAGTATTTGATTGGTTGTAAGTTAGATACAATGTTTAAATATTCTTTGTGATTGTAGTTGGATAAAGCTCTGAAGAAGCTATATTGTGAAAGTGCTTACCGTATTTCATTTCTTATATATGATTAAAGAAGCATTTTAAACGATGAAAGCTGGTTTGCATTGTTATTTTCTAAGTCCTGGATCATGCTTTGGTTTTGTTCATTACCTGCTCTCTTACATTTTAAATATAGCTCTTATAAACTTAGAAAGTTGCTAGAATATAGATCATCCCAGTGGTTTGTCAAAAAACACATTTTTTATGAGGAACAGATCGAAAATATGAGGCAGAAATCGAGGCATTCTGCAAAAATATGTACAGTTGAGAGGTATGCTCTTAGACCAAGTTATCTGGATATGCCTAAAATAAACATGACAAAGGCCCAAAATAGAAGCATATTTTAAATGGGTCTGTATTATAAAACAGAAAACCTGTTTGAGCAAATACCACAACAGCGACACATATAGCCCAAACCGCAAATATGCCGAACCCGCTAAACCGCGAAATTTAAAATCTCGAATCGTCACAGTCGGCGAACCCCACCGTGCGCTACATACTACGTACCCAAACATAATAAATAAAACACATACATTCACTAACCAAACCTACTTCTAATCCTACACTAAACCTTATATACATTACTATTTATGCACTTACTTTAACCCGCACCCTAACCCTAAGATTCGTAACTATCGCAAACTTACCCTACAGACATATACCCAAACAAAACAAATAATCCACACACTTACTCTTAACAAAACCCTACTTCTAACCTTACACTAAACCTTACATACATTACCAATCTATGCACTTACCTTAACCCGCACCCTAACCCTAAGGTCCATAACTATCGCACACTTACCTTATGGAGCTATTCCGCAGACGGGCCAACCATGACAATTCGACATTTTGAGTTTCGCAGTTTTGGACGTTCGCCATTACCGTAGTTCGGCAATATGTGTCGCTATTTTCCGATTTGCTCAAACAGATCTTCGGGCTTCTAATATAGACCCATTTTAAATGATTTGTGTTAGCATGCATTTTCTGAGGTAGAGGTGGGTGTGTGTGTGTGTGTGTGTGTGTGTGTGTGTGTGTGTGTGTGTGTGTGTGTGTGTGTGTGTGTGTGTGTGTGTATGTGTGTGTGTGATAGAGAGTGAGTAAGTGAGATCTACCACTGGCAGCAGCAAAGAGGTTTGTATACCTCTGGATCTATCAGCTGAAGAAATCTGGATAAAGCCTAAAATAAAAGGTGAAATAAGGCTCAAAAATAAGAACAGACTTTAATTATTGCTCTTGTAAAATTACAAACTTGCTTAAATAAAAGGATTTGAGTTATCATGAATTTTCTGAAGGAAATAAAACTCTGAAACTCAAATGTATGTCATTATTTAGTAACTTCTGTCTCCAATGGCTGGCAATAAACCAAACGTTTTAGGAGTAAGGGACCAAAAAAATAAAATAAATACCTGGATTTTTTAAAGTGTTGCATTTTGGATGTAAAATGCTTCCTCCAACACCATTAAGATACACTACAGCAAGTTTGAAACATTAGGAGGAGAACTATTTTACATAAAAAAAAAAATATATATATATATATATAATATAGTACTTAAAGAAAAATAAATAAGTAAGTAAAACACAACAATAGAGCTCATTCTCCAAGTGCAATAGTGAACTCCAGGGTGTGTGTTAATATATAATTAATGCCCTTCAAGGGGTGTAGCGGCCCTCCACCTGCAGAGTCGGTCCTCATAACACCCCTGGGCGGGGGTTAATTGCACATTAATATACACCCTGTTGGGCATTATTGCTTGCATACTAGGGGGTTGGTGGTATGCACTAGTGTGAAGTTCAGCCAATACAAGTAGTAGTTGAATGTATATTTTGTAAAACAAATAGTTGAATGTATATTTTGTTAAAAAAAAAGTAAAATCATGCAAGTTACCATGTACATTGTCAGGTTTAAGTCCATCTAGAATCAGCAGAAACCTACTGTTTTTTTGTGCCCATTTGACTGATGCTTAGAAAATTGTTATTGAAAAGTTGCCAGCTGCCAGTTTAATTACTATGGTGCAGCGGTAGCATTGTCACCTCACAGCAAGAGGTTCTCCCGTTCGATTCTCGGCTGAAGCGCCTTCTGTGTGGAGTCTGCATGTCCTCCCCGTGGTCGAGTGTCATTCGAAAGACATGCGTAAATGGGCTTGTCTTCGTTGAAGGCTGGGCGTTGAGCTGGCACCTCGGCACCATAAAAATCTACTGCTAATCATTAGCGGACCGGAGCTCCGCTGTGGCAACCCCTAACCAGGAAAAGCCGAAAGAAGAACAAAGACACAAAGAGGAGCAAGAAATTGAGTGCTGCATTTTTATCCTTTTTCTATGAATTTATTTGATCTCAGGGTTGGTGTGCACATTTACAGTTTGGGGTGAAGCAGTGTAGGAGGGGATTGTCCTGTGTAGTAAAATATTTTGTTTTTGTAACCTTGTGACTGTTGCTGTTTTGAGTTGCCACCTCCGAAGATTTTAGATGTTTTAATGTTAAGTATCATGTGTTGATTAAACGAAATGTAATTTAAAAAAAAAAAGCAATATGATTTTTTTTAAGTAAATCCAGCAGTGTAGAGAAAGAGAGCCTACCCTAAAGAAAGTATAAGAAAAATGTTGTGTACGGGAAGTGCATTATAAGTAGATGTGAAACTCTATTACTAGGCTACAGTTTTACAGTTCTTCACATCTGGCACAAGTGTAAAGTTTTCTTATTAAAATGTTCATACTCTTCACATCTCTAAAGATGCTAACTCAAAAGATGAGCTGTTTTCTTTTTTTCTGCTCACTTATTCTCCGTTACATTTTATGTGCATTAATTTGTCTTATGTGTCAGCTCTGCTTATTAGAAGAGAATGCATATTAAGATGTTGAGCTCATTAGGACAGGAGGCTTTATTTTATTCTGGAATAGAAGCTCTGTATGATATTATACATTTAGATGCTTTTTATAGCTGTGCTTACTTGCAAACCAATGTTTCCTCATGGATATCAGCATGATGTCTAACTAAAATTTAATATGGAGTACTTGCTGTTTGCAAAAAAACTTTTCCTTTATAATCTGCATCTAAATTCAAAGTAATGTTTGATATCTTGTTGCACTGTTCATTCTGCACTGCACCCCAAAATAAGTGTAAATGCTGAAACGTATTATATTTTCTTCATATGTAGAAGTATTTCATCTGCTATCTTCTAAATGGCTGAAACGATCATGATTTAAGGATGCATTAAAACTTTTAGTGGATCTGACCGTAAAGTACTTGTTAATTTTGCAAAATATTTCTGGTTGCCTATCTGTTCCAGTTGTGCATGTATGTTTTGGCCTGTTTTTGTGCTGCTAGAATAAACCCCAGATATAGGACGAAACACAGAATCTTTGTTAGCTCAGCTGAAGAGACAGTAGTCAATGGAGTATTCCCTACATATACACTGATAGTACATGGCTTACATTCTAATATATTATACTAGTATTTCTTCTCAATTACACTGGGTTCTCTTTTGGGACCTTAAATACTTAATATGTACTGTAAATATATTCTGGTTAGATATTTATTGCAGCTTCATAATTGCACTTTTACCTTTTGTTTTTTCTGTATGTTTTCTGTATTCTCCAGTTTTGTGTTATACTGTTTGATTTTTAGATGTGTTGACTTTCACAACTACCAATTTTAATCTGTATTTGTATTTTATACCTTTGTATTTTGTAGTCTAAACTTGTTTTATTTTGCATCTCATTCTGTTTTATCTCTACATAATATAGTTTTATATTATATGCTGTGCTGCTTAGGTTGTGGCTGAAAAGGTTCCTTTGTCAATAGACAAAAAATAAGTATACTTGCTTAAATATTCCGATGTTTTGACAGCATAGAAAAAAGATAACTGGCAGTCATCAGCTGAGCTCTGTTTAATAGTAGATGATTGGCTGTAAGGACTTAGCTCATTAATGTACTCATAATAGGGTTCATAATGTTTGAAAATAGCCTTTTGCCATTTCTTGTTTAAATCAGCTATAAAGCTTATTGTGTCGTGGGTAGAGTTCCCAAGTGGCAACTCATTGGAAGAATGATATGGGCATTGGTTTTGATTATTTTCACACTAGAACCAGGTCAGAAATTATCCTTTATAGGGAAAAATAAGCCATTACTGCCTTCTGTAATGTCTCTTAAGTTTGATGCAGACCCAAGGAAAAAATGTAGCACCACAACACCAAAACAGGTGAAAAAACCACCAGGCGAAGAAATCCACAAAATTCTTTATTTCTCTGATGTCTCGACCAAACAGCCTTCAAATGAGTATAACATTACCAAGCAATACACCTGCCTATATATCTAGCAAAACATGTGTCTGACCTGGAGCTGAAAATAGAGCCAGCCCTTCTCCCCTCCCAAGTGCTCCAGGTCTACAAAATGCGTTATAACCCCAGACACTTAATACATTGAAAATGACAATTCATGACCTTTTTGAGACTAACCCTGGCTGTCTCTAAAAGCAGTGAGACCCTTAACATAGCAGCACTGCCCAGGAGGGTTCTACATGGTAGTACCTGTTACTCCTGACCTACCACAGATGACCTTACTGATACACAACAGATAATCAGGAAATACTTAAAGTATAACATTAGAGGATATCTTCTTTGTAGTGCACTCTGCCTCCCTGCACCCACAGAGTTAGGATCTCTGCTTCCCCATCCCTAATCTCCAATTATACTACCGCCAAGGTCAGACAACTCAGATAAAGGAGTGGCAACATATCTCCTTTTCTCAAATTTAGTGTAGCTTCATAGGAAGTATCGGGTAGGGGGGTTGGCAGACCCCCCACAATAAGGAGTGCTGTGGTGGCTCAACCATTCTGCAAAATGCTCAACACTTTTTTACTAATTTACATGAAACAGATAGATAGAGTGGAGAGAATATGTTATTAGCAGGTCAGGTCTTGATAAGCATATCTTTGATAAGTCAAAGTGGACCCACTAGGGCATATCTACAGATTATGGTTGCTATATAAAACACCGTCTATCCTTTTCCATAATTCCTTTGTTTCCTGGAAAAGAACATTGTCATTTTGAAATACTGAGACTTGCCAAAAAGTGAAACTGTCAGAACAGCTAAAAAGAGAAGTCAGTTTTAAATGTATTAATAAAAAAGTCAATATAAGAATACATGCCACATTGTAGCTGCTGCTGAGTGAAATAAAGTGCTGCTTTCTTTTTCATTTTAAAATTGTATTTCTCTGTTTTCTTATAGTAATAGTTTAAAGAAGGCAAGCTTGCTATCTTATACTTTTACAGCGGCACACCAATTAATTTTCTGTGTAAAACCTTTTGAGACTTACATGCTGCTTTACAGGTGATTGCAGTTTTTGCAGAGGAAATTTATTATTTTCTGGATAATTTATTTTACTTGTAGCAATTAAATAGATTCCCAAAAGAGAGGAAATGATAAGTTTATGGCATGATGGCTATTAACAGGTGTGAAAGAGAACCACACCTGCTAAAAGCTATTCCATCATAACTCGCAAATCTAATTTCATCTGAAAAAAAATCTTTCTTGCTGCTGGGAATGCTTGGTAAAATTGGAATTTTTACAAGGGTATAGTACCGGACTCACAATGCAAGCCCCAGGGGATGGTGTCTATCTCCAGGTTCAGTAACACCCTGTATCCAGATGTTACAGAACAATTCTGTGATATAGTGTCTAATCATGCAAATTACCAAGCAGAATGACAGCTGACTTTTTTGTCCATTTATGGGTCACAACATACTGATTTTAGATGTAGTAAGGGCAGCACTCTGAAAATGAACAATTAAGAAGAAAATCTACATATGGGTATGAAGGGATAAGAAATTGTTGTATAGAGAGAGTTCAGATTAAAACACTGTTTACAAATTGTTGTATTGCCCATATTCCAGTTGATTTACTTTGTAATTAATGCAGCATTCAGATTTGTGCATTCTTTGCATTCTGCTTCTGCTCTATTTGTGATATTTAGTACTGTTACAGTTACAAGTACTCATTCCTTTGTGCAATCAGTCATGGCTTAGCTTATGAAGGCAGGGCTTGAGAATAAGTGTACTAAATGAATTCTTGTCTTACTTCTACATTTATGTTTCATTTCACAGGTTCATAGGAGCGTACTAGGCTAGTGGCCCTGGAGCCTTTATAAGCCTAGCTTGTAGGACTACCCTGGCATCATGCCACCTGACCTTAGTTCCTAGTGCCTCTGTCAAGTAGAGCACAGGTTATGGCTGCTAATTATCAGTCTGCTTGTCCAGTTAAATTAACTTATAAATATATAAAACATTATACAGAATGCAGGCTAACACAACTGCATTTGCACAAGCCAGGGTATCTTAGGTAACATTATTACAGTTGATTACATTGATGGTCATGACAGAGCAGCATTTTCAGAAATGCTCCGCTGCCTGCTCATCCCAAGTTTTCTTCCCATTACATAGATTTTCTCATGTACCACATCTATTTTCTCATGAACTTTTTTTCCTTTTACATGGCAAGCATGAACCACACTGTTATACAGTCATTATTTGTTGGTGCAGCTCTAAGCTATAGATGATTCACTTTCTGCTTTTTGTAGAAAACAAAATAAAAAATTTCATTTTATTTATTTTTTATTTATTTATTTTAACATTTGTTAACCGGGTTAGACCGACTGGGTTCTAAGTAGCCCTTTTTCAGTGGAGACCCAAGAAGAAAAGCTCCAAAATACAAATATGACAAGAAATATGGCTACAGATACAGACAACAGTCAAATATAACAGTCTGGAATATCCAGCAATGCTCTCTTCTTTTTCAGATAAGTTACATATACACATGCAGTACAGTGTTAAAGCTACCTAAATATAGTAATATAGCTTATCAGTGCCAAAAAGAAAAAGAGTAGAGTGACGGTGAGATCACAGAGGTAAGAAGAGGATAGAAGGATGAAAAAAAGAGAAAAAGGGTGTAGAGTTAGACAGCAAAAGATAGGCAAGATGTGAAAACACTTTTGAGAAGTGCAGAAATAAAATGTAAGAAAGAAAGTTTTCTCCTGGGTTCATGTAGGAGAAATTGCTTGGTAGTATGGTAAACTGTGTGTCAGAGAAAAATATGATGCAGGAGGCACTCTAAAGACAGTTTAGGTTGGGTTGTGGCAAAACCAATCCCAAGAAAGTTGTAAGCAAGCTTTTAGTTCATTTTTAAAGATATCGCTTTTATTACTGGTATGAAGGGACAGGGGAAGGTTATTCCAAAAACTTGCTACAGAGTAACTGTACAGCAATTTGCCCATGCTTTTTTCTGGTTTGTGTTACCTGAAGTAGATGTTGTTGTGAACTTCTGAGTTCACATTTAGGTGCATTTTATGTTACAAGAGTGGCTAGAGCAGGGCAGGAAAAAGGGCTTGTAAGAATGCGGTGAGTAATTTGCAGCTGAGGTTGTAATAGTAGATGGTGTAGCTCAGGCCATTGTAATGTTTTTAATGTGAGACAGTGGTGGGATTTGTAGGGAATATTGCAGCAAATCCAACAATTTTGTTGCAAGTACATTCAAGTTTAGCTAGGAGATTGTTTTGGACATGGGTAAGGATAGGAGCTGCATAGAGAAGAGAAGGGAGAAGGAGACTCTGCGCCAAGGTTGGTATAGCTTTTATTGGGAGAAACTGTTTGTTTCTATATAAAAGACCGAGGTTTTGCTGATTTTTTTTTGACAGTAATTAGGATATGTAGGTAAAATGTTAGTTGATCATCAACTGTTACACTGAGGAGTTTAGTATGTCAACTGGGATTATAGTCCTGTTGAGGGATGCAGTGAAGAAGCTTGTTTTAAGAGGTTCGAAGGTTTTGGATAGGAAAAGGAATAGTTTAATTTTTGGGGGGTTCAAAAGGAGATGGTTAGTTCTGACCCACATTCCAACTAAGCGCAGAGAATGTTGTGTGTTGCTATGAAGGCTTTGGATGTTGTCTGAGGTACTGATTATGGTAGTCATCAGAGTATTGTATTAGTGTTGAGAGAGGACAGGAGGTATAAAGGTCACCGATGAATATGTTGAATAAAAGGGGGCCGAGGACAGAGCCTTCGGGAACCCCAGTTTTGACTGGTAGGGAGGGGGAAGTGGATGTTTCCCATCTGACGGCTTGGAAACGGTTAGATAAGTAGCTACTAAACCAGGAAGTAGTGGAATTAGAGAGGTTAAGATTGATAAGTTTGTTTAAGAGGATGGAATGAGAAACCATATCAAAAGCTTTGGATAAGTTAAGGAAGAGAGCAGATACAAGTTTATTTTCATCTCTACCTAGGGCAATGTTATGGTAAAAGATATGAGAGCAGTAGATGTGCTATGTGAGGGGCAAAAACTGTGCTGAGTTGGGGTTAGAAGGTTTTCTTGAAGGAGAAAGTTAAGAATTTATTTGTGTACACACTTTTCAAGAATTTTACAGAGGGGGATAGAATGGCAATGGGTCTGAAGTTGGAGGGGTCAGAGGAGTTACCACCTTTGTAGAGTGGTATAACAAAGAATTTCTTCCAGATATCTGGGACTATATTTTCTTTTATGGACCTGTTTATTATGATAGAGATAGGGTATGTGATGGATTGTGCTGCATGTTTAAGGAAGAGGGGTGGTAGATTGTCTACAGATGGGGAACAGGGTTTTAACTTGCTAAGTTGAGTTCTAATGAAAAAAGCTGGGACAGGTGATAGCGAGAAGGATGAAGAGAGAGAGGAGGGAGTAGTATAGCTGGTGTACTGGGTTCCAGGTTTAGTAAGTTCCTCTATAGTCTCAGTGAAGAAGTTGTTAAGTGATGTAGCAGTTTCTAGTGAGGATTTATTGGGGTATGGATTCAGAGATGATGGGTTTCCAGGAAACAGAACTTTGTTTATAGAATACCAAAACGTTTTAGGGTTAGAATGGGGGTTGCTGACAGATGTTTGATAATAGTTCTTTTTGTGTAGTGATTCTTGTTTTTTTGTTGGATTATGGAGTTTGTTGTAAGAGTTAAGGTCAGATATGGTGGCTTTTTTTCCAGACCTTCCAGGCTTTACCTCTCTTGGCCATGAGGGAGCGAGTAGTGTTACTTTGCCAAGGAGCATATTGAGATTTAACTCTAATTTCTCTAGAGGGGCAAGGGAGTTCAGGATTTCCAAGAAGGTTTTATTGAAATGGACAGCATCTTCAAGTGGCAGAGAATAAAGTATGGACCAGTCTATTGAGGAGAGCTGTTGGTTGACGGTGTCAGGGTTGAATTTAGATAGATTATGGTAGACTTTATATTGTTGAGTTTTCAGAAGGTTAGAGTGCCTTATTACAGAGGTGAGAAGGTGATCACTAAGTACATCAGCTAGAGTAGTTGGATTATGGTAATTTGAGGGGTTATAGTACCACAAGTGTAATTTTTGAATAAGTGAGTGGGGGTAGTAGTAACAAGTTGGGAGAATCTGTGTAAGTTTATGTGGGAGGTGGGAGAGTCAGTATTAAATAGATTCCAGTCAATATTAACATTCCCTAATATGATAGCTTCATGAGGTATAGAGTGAGAGATCCAAGACAGAATCTTTTCTAATGAAGTAATGTTACTTGGGAGAATGTAGATGGCTGCTATAGTGAATGTCTTATGTTGGTTCATGTTACAGTTTGCTAACAATATCTCTGCAGGTTTAAAGTCTGGAATAGAAATTGAGATGGGGAAATAGAGAGGTGGTTGGAGTATGGAATAGCAACTCCCCTTCACCTTTTTCTATCAATCTTATAGATGTTATTGCTGGGGGGGGGGGGTATTTCTGAACTTGACATGTGAGGTTTTAGCCATGTTTTTGACAAGGTTAGGATGTCAGGTTTATAGTGGGTCATCCAGGAGTGAAGTAAGGTAAGTTTATTAATGACACTTTGTATGTTAAGTGCAGTCAGTGTTAGAGATTTGGAGGATGAGGTACCACAGGTGTTGGGTGAGGATTTAGGTGGAAGGGGTAGGGAAGTGTTAAGAAGGTCAGGAAGTAGATTGCTAGGTCCAGGGTTAGGATGGATGTTGCCTGACAGAAGAATGATAGCAAATAATGTTTTTTTGAGATTAGAGACAGTAAACACTATGACTAGTTTAATTCTAAGTACAGAATGTGGTTTAGGTGTAAAAAGTAACCTGACTTTATGCAAGGAGGTAGTAGTATGATTAAAAAGAGAGGGATGTATGGAGAAAAAGTGAGTGGGGGTAGACAGTTGGCCACATGTGCTATAGTAGGAGTTGGGTTGTTGTAAGAGAGAGTGTTGTGGTATGTGGTTATTGTAGATAGAAGAATGAGAGCAGGAGTAAAGAGAAAGAGGAGTATCCAGCTATAAGGGGTGGTCATGATTAATGTGAGGAAAAAATTATAACTGAGGAGTTTGGAAGGTGGAAGGTAGGAAGGGGAGGGGAGATAATTAGAGAGGGGTATCTAGTAGTTAATAGAGGGATGATGTAGGATGGGTGGGAGGAGTAAGATTGTCAATAAAATGCAGTAATTGGTGGGGTGGAGTTTGGTGATATATAAAGGTAATTGAAGTGGGGGTGGGTGAGAATAGGGATAGGGTAGGGGAGTGGAGTGAGCCTGAGTGGAGCAAGGGCGAATGGAGTGGGCAGAAACCAGGCTGCCAAAATGCCAATATCAGCAAAAAAAAATCAACTATTACAGGTATGAGCAGAAAATAAATTTAAAGTTGAAGTAAATATTTGTCTTTATTTATGGTAGAGTCACATAATTATTTCTTAACTATAGGTCTGTGGCGAGAGCAGACAAGCTGTAGTCGGATATGGATGTTGCAGTCAAGGTATACTACAGACTAGGGTTTATTATTTAACTCTCATTTTGATTAATAAAGGCAGAATTACAAAACTAAAACACGCATAAGAACCATAGGAAGGAAAAAGAATAAAACTGTAGAGAGCAGGGTGGGGAGAGCCACAACTGCTACAAGCATTCATGCTAGTGTGCACACCATTCACAGATTAGTAATTAGTTTAATAAAGGTAACTAGTTTAATAATGACAGGTGGACAGAGGACAAAGTGAAAAATACTGTCCAGACACATACTTTGCTTCAGTTTCTTTGCAATTCAAAAGATGGTGACTGGGCTGGAATTAGGTACTTCAGGGATCCTATCTCAAAGCAGGGCAGTGATTAGGAGGCACTCACTATTTCAGTGCAGCGTGCCTATATATGCTGTATAGGGGAAAAAGATACAGGGAGAAGATGAAACAGATGCACAGTTTAAGAGAGACAGCAGTATTATAAATTTACTCAGATGAACTTATGATGTTGATACACACAGGAGCAAGCATAAAATAGAGCAATACACTACATTAATATGAACAAACAATGAGCCAATGCAGATATCTAGCTGCAGTATGTTTATATTAAGAAACGGTGAGCCACAAGCAGAAGTCTAGCTGCAGTAAAACATTCACTGACTCTAATTGTAAGCAACCAATTCCAAGCAAAGGCAATAAGTGTAGTACGCTGTATGTACTACGGGATACAAGCAACACAGCCATATCTTATCAGTGTATTCAGACCTCAGTGTGATGTAGAGTGATTAAGCATACTAGAAGTATATGGACAATTATAAGCAGACTCTATAATGGACAATGGTACAATGATACAAAACAAAAGACAAAAATGCATAAAACAGCTCTATTTGGTATAGTATGCTACACATTTATACTTACATGTTGAGCACACAGCATGGGAGCACTCAGGTTGTGAGGGAAAAACCTAACTTGAAAATTGAAAATGGTGCCAGGGAGGGGAAAAGCACTACTATTTGCAAACTAGGTACAGCATGGATGGGAGGAGGGCCAATTATGGGGATGGGTAGCAGAAACCAGGCTGCCAAAATGCTGATATCTTAATTCCAACTGTTGCCTTCTGTCTTGTTCCCTTCTAGGTCAGATCTTTCAAGGTGACTATACTCACACCAGCTGATGAAATGCCCTAGTTTTGGGGAGTCTGAGGTCTTTCATCATAGCCACTGTCTTCTCATCTGTGAATTCCTTATCCCTGTTGTTAACTAATTCATAATGCTTGGTGGGCCTGTAGAAGGTATCTGTATACCATGCCTACTTCTTGTATCATCGCTGCTAGGAAGCTGATTTCCTCCTCCTCCTCCTCCCCTTTGTTTATTAGCAGTTAAATCCCTTTTATTTAATCCTGTTGTTCAGGCCTTCTCTTCCTCTGCTACTTCACTTTGTCTCTCCCTCTATCCACATAACTCCGTATATGTATATATGGGTCTTGGTAACTTTGCTGAATGGTACTTTGGACATCCTCTGTTTAATCGACACAATTTGAAAGACTAAACAGATGGTCGACAGGCATGCACGATCAACAATCCCCGGGTAGGGGAATATAACCTTTGCCCCAGGGATTGTGCAGTCTCAGAGTTAGAATATATAATTAGCAGCCCCCACATGGACTTGCCCTCCCTGCAATGCATAGCAGTGTGTCAATGTTTGCTTTTGCCACCCCCATAGTGCCTTTTTTAGGCAAGGCTCAAAAAACAAACCCACCACCATAAATAGCACAAGTAACGAAAAACTGAGGGTAATACTACTCAACACCAGAAGTCTAAACCTCAAAATGCATGCACTTGAGGCACTCCTCAGTATGGAGAACATCGATATCTGTGCTGTAACAGAAACCTGGTTTAAGGCTCCAGAGAGCACACCAGCACTACCAGGCTATAACTCATACTATACTTTTCGGCCACAGAACCCAGACCGAAACACACAAAAGGTGGGGGTGTATCCATATTCATCAAGGATACCCACACCTCCAGGTTAGTGGCGCAGCACAATGCCTCAGAGATCATCCATGTGCAACTAACAATGGGCAAAACTGCAATTCAAATTGTAGCTTGCTACAGATCACCCACCATGTCACAGGACCCCCATTCTGCATTTCTGGAGACACTGGAAAATATGATGGTCCTACCAAACACCCTGATATTGGGTGATTTCAATTACCCAAACATTAACTGGGAGAACTACTCAGGTACTAACTCCCTTGCCCAACGCTTCCTAGAATTTATGAACTCGAATGCCCTGGATCAACTGGTCAACACCCCCACCAGACATGACAACATATTGGACCTGGTCATCACCAACATGGGCGGCCGGTATTCCACACCGGAGGTCAACCCCTCACTGGTTAGATCAGACCATAGACTAATCACTCTGGATATCCACATTTTGCCCCCACCCCCAATCAAGGAAACCACTGTGAAAAACTTTTCAAAAGCAAACTTCACGTTACTTAAGACCGAGATGGAAAGGCTCACAGCCCCCATGCTAAAGGACAATGCTGTCCAAGATGCTGAATCCCTTACAAAGGCACTCTATGAGCACCTGCAAGAATGCATGGATCATGCTATCCCAAGCAAAACCAAGACTCACTCCTCCAAGAAAAGGAAACCAGTCTGGTGGACCCCTGCCATCAACAAGCTATACAATAGAAGGAGGAAACTAGTACAGAAAAGAGTAAAATCCCAAGAAGGAAAGACATCCCTGATCAGTATCAGCAAGATACTACGATCCCTCATAAAATCATCCAAGGCTAGCTTCAAAAGAAAAATTGCCAAGGACTTCAAAGATAACCACAAAGCGTTCTTCGGCTATGTCAAGAACCTAAGTGGAAGCTCCCAGACCTGCTCTGAGTTAGTGCAGAATGGCACAAAATACACTGAACCAACTGATATTGCCAACATTCTGGCAGACATGTTTAGTGCAAACTTCACCCCCTCTCACCCCCTAAAGGGCCCATAACCATGCCAGAAGAATGTAGAGCTCCAGCAATCACTGACACACAGGTTAAAACAGCCCTGTCCAAAGCCAAAAACACAGCTTCAGTGGGACTGGATGGTGTCCCAGGCTGTGTCTTACATGAGCTCCAAAATGAACTAACTCCTCACTTAAACACACTGTTCAAACTCAGCCTCTCTACAGGCTACATACCCATAGAGTAGCACACAGCAACAGTTATCCTGCTCCACAAAGGTGAAGCCAAAATGGACTCTGGGAACTATAGCCCTATAAGCCTGACTAGCCTGGTCTGCAAAGCTGTGGAGCGCATCATCATGGAACTTATTAACAGAGACATTGGGAACCTCCAAACATTGGACACTACCCAGTTTGGCTTTGTTAAGGGCAGATCATGCCTCCTAAACCTGGTGGACTTCTTTGAGAGAGTTACCAAGGCTTTAGATGAGGAAAAGTAGGTCCACACAGCCTACCTAGACCTTGCAAAGGCTTTCGACACCATACCCCATTCTGGTATTGTAGACAAGCTCACCAGCCTGAACATAAACCCCTACATCAAGAGATGAAGAAAATGACCTCTGGTATTCCACCACAGCAAAAATCCACCACGATAGAGTCCTGTGTCAAACAGCAAGCAAATTTAATGAAAAAAGCATTAAAATTCCATAGTGATAAAACGATATGCGCTTTCGGCTGTTTAGCCTTCTTCAGACCATTATCTTTTGATAGCAGTGCTTAATATTTATACTAAAAGCTAGACAATAAGGTTTAAAATCAATTGACTTCTAAACCAATCATGTCAATTAATTCTTGGTCTTTATTAGAATATCCAGTAATCTTTCTTTGCACTACTAACTAGCCAATAGCTATGATTTAAAATTGGCGCCAAAAATATATTTTTAAATTTAAATTTGCTTGCTGTTTGACACAGGACTCTATCATGGTGGATTTTTGCTGTGGTGGAATACCAGAGGTCTTTTTCTTCGTTTGCTTCACTTTTCCACTGGCAAACCTTCAACAAGTGTAAGATAGGTTTTTCCCCTACGTCAAGAGATGGGTTGCCAATTGGCTCATGGATAGAACCCACACGGTGAGAGTTGCAGGCTCCAGGTTCGACTCTAAACCGGTTAAAGAAGTGGCGTCCCCCAGGGCTCAGTCCTGGGACCCCTCCTGTTCGGTGTATACTTCTCAGAGGTACAGGCAAGCACAGGAGGACTACGGCTGACCAAGTTCACAGACGACTGCAAACTGGGGGCTATAACTGACTTTCCGGCTGATACAGACATCCTCCAGAAGGGTCTCACTGAGACAGATACCTGGTGTCAAAATCATGACCTCAAGCTAAATGCCAAAAAGTGCATAGTCATCCCCTTTGTAAAAAACAAAGTACCCACAGACTACGACATACATGGTAGTCTCTTAAATACATAAAATGTAATAAGGGATCTGGGGACCAAAGTAGATAGTAATCTCTACTTTGATAATCATATTGCCAAGGTGGTTAGAAAATCCTTATATGTGGCCCACCTAATCACAAAAGGGTTTGCATCTAGAACAAAAGAGGTTATTGTGCCCCTCTACTCATAACTCATCAGACCCATCATAGAGTACAACGCCTCATTTGGGATGTACCTTACAAGACACCTGCAATAGCTGGAAAGACCAAGTACCTCACCAAGAGGATTACTGGCCTCAAACAGATGCCCTATGCAGCCTGACTGAAGAAACTCCAGCTGTACTCGGTTGCATACCGCTTACTCAGAGGTGATCTCTGCCTGACATACAAGGCCATGTCCAACCCAGAATTGATGGACATGCTCCACCTAAAAAAACTCCCAGATCCCCAAGAGCCACATGTTCTAGGGATCTAAACCTCACCACAATGATAAATAGGACATGCTGGAGGGATAGATTCCTGTCCCAGAGACTCCCCATGCTTTGGAACAGGATTCCAGTCTACATTAGGCAGAGCCCTTCACTAACACTCTTCAAGAGAAACCTCGACGAGTGGATGGGAATCAGAAAATTTACCCCGGGGATCACTGCAGTGGCTCTGCTGGACAGAAGCACAGGGAACTAATGGATCTGCTGGACAGAGGCATAGGGAACTAATCTAAGGGGGTGGCAAAAGCCAACACATTCTGGCTAGGCTTATAGATGCCCTTGGGCAGATAGCCTGGTACTTACCAATGAACCTATGTACCTATAAATGTCGATCAATTTGTTTCAACATTATGCATGTAAACATAAATGGTAGTCTGTCAATTTACACAAGAATACTGAAAATCACACCATTCAAGAATAACCCCAAATAACACCAAATTGCAAAAACTCCATAGCCACAAAGACACAAAAATAAGCACTAAAATAGGTCTTATGGGGGGGGGGGGGGGCAAGTCTGGAATTAAGTATTGTGTGTTTGGCATGGTTGTATTTCAGTGTTCTTGTGTCAAGATCCTGTGTTTCAGTTGTGCATTGCTCGCATTTCTTATTGATATATATAATTCCTGCTAATTATATATAGCAACTCTAATTGATTGCTCAGTGTTTGAAGAAGTGGCATATTCTCCAACCCCTGGAATGTCAGTCTTGCACAATTGTCAACCATTTATTTAGTTGACTAAATTGTGTCAACTAAAAAGATGTCGACATTAATGACAGTTGACTAAATTAAGGCCCCCCCCCCCACACACATACATACATATATATATATATATATATATATATATATATATATATATATATATATATATATATATATATATGTGTGTGTGTGTGTGTGTGTGTGTGTGTGTGTATGTGTGTTTGTGTGTGTGTGTGTGTGTGTGTGTGTGTATGCAAAATTAATTTTAAATTTCCTGTCTGGATTTGGACATAACCAAAAATATATCAGTTGTATCAGTCCATTACTCCATTTCCCAAATAACAGACAGGTAGATGGATAGGTAATATGTTAGTTATATGTTAGATGGAGTAGCCTAGAGATGAATTAGTATTTGACTGTGTTCCTCATTTGTTATAATATTCCCTGAATTGTATTAATATCTGATTATGAAAAATAAATACAATAAAACCGAATGAATAAAGACGTAAACTAAAACAATAAGTAGAAATGCACTCTGTCCAAGCCATGGATGTCACTGGTTCCCATGAGCAAATCATAATTTTAATGCAGGTTTGCTTTTACTTCCTCTTTAATTTATACATCTCTTTGTCAAAGAAGATGTGAGCCATTGGTGTGACACGTGGAAGAATATTAACTAAAGAGAGAATTTAAATGGTATGGAAAGAATAACAGGAAGACAGTTTAGTTTATAAAGCCTTGTATTTATTATGCAACTCATTTTTATTTGACAGATGAGCTAGACAAATTACCTATTTCCAGGCGGAAGCTGGAAGAACTGCACCCAGAAACAATGCAAGTTGGTGACAGTGGAAACTAAACCTAGTTTATTATAAACTCTAGTGCACAACATTCAATATGCAGTCAGAAAATGTGTTATCAGTGGAAAATACAGACAGAATTTTAACTCAGCAACTGGCACTGTAGGTGATCTTAAGTACTAAACAAAAAAAAAAAAAACATTAAAAGTAATAAACCAATGCACTCATAAAATATACTAAATGTATCCATTACAAGCAACTATGTGTATGAAAAAAAAAAAATATATATATATATATATATATATATATATATATATATATATATGGGTTTACTTCAAATAAAAGCCGAAGAAGACATGGACGAGACAAGAATAACGAAAGTTAAAATGTCAAACCCCGTAAGTATTCCTGGATAAATTCCTGTTACTCCAAAAGAAGTAATGAATATGTGATGTATTTTACAAGTAATATTCAATGAATTTAATAATTGTCGGGCCCATTTATAGCTTTCACTGTATTGTGTTTTCTATTTTTTACATCAACCGCTGTTATTATACTGTCTAAAACATTTTCAGGCTATAGACTGCTGCATTAATGATTAATTTTCTAAGTGGTTGATTAATCAGCTGTGAAGAGAGCATGTCATCACAAAACACAGACATTTAAATGTATATCCTAAATTCTCATTACAGTTTCAAGCATTTACTCAGTATATGGACAGAAATGACCTCCATGCACCAATTGTCTCACCCAGATTTGCAGTGGGGATGTGTTTATTCACCATTATATTTTACAAGAATACAAATAACTTCAGTTATGAAAACAAATCTCATACCATGAGTTGCATCACTTATCTCAGCATAAATCTGTGACAGATGTTGAGGCAATGGTGATGAAATTCTTATCCTAAAATGGTAATCTATTCTTTGTGGCATTGTCTTGGTCCATGTCAGGTACAGAAAAGTATTAGGATGAAATAATTTGAACTAAGCTGAAATTTTTAGGGATGGATGTTGCTTAATGACATACTTTGCAAATGATTTGTCTATTCTATTTAAGTGAGACATGAAACAACATTTCATACATCAACATTATGTTACCCAGTCAAAAACCTGAAACAATGTAACAAATAAATCCTTTTCACTGGATTGCATTTTCTCTATAAAACCTGCTACTTGGGTGATTAATAGATACATTTGTAAGCAAGATGCCAAAGTCTTCATTATCTCAGTGGTTATACAAGAAAGGCTTTTATAAATGACATGAAGCCTTTTTTTCTGGATTTACATAAGTGCACATCCATCACAAGTCCTAGCACAGGAGAAAAAAAAAAGTTTTCTGTTGAAAGAAAGGAAACCTGGAGTCCCTACAGTATATTTGGTTGCATGGGTTCCAGCTCACTCAATGTATCTACTCTACTACACTCACATGAGAAGAGCTTGGCCACCCCTTTGAAATTCATGTGGCTGGAATTCCTTGCAGTTTTGAGATTTCGATGCTGTTAGGAAACAAGTTACAGTAATTTCTTTGTGTGGTGGTGATGCAAAGAAGATGGGTGTTTATTTGGAGAGCAGCCTTTGTGTACTGATCAGTCATACTTTGTTCTATAATTCTGATAAAAAAGCCTCAATTTGAAGCTGGACTGTAATTGTTTTATTTCCTTCTATTTTTTTGTACTAGCATTATAGCTTCAGGGCATTGCATTTCAGTGCCTATTACTGGGCAGCGGGGTAGCTTGACTTTGCAACACTAAGTGCATAAGATTGTATGTCCTCTGCAGCCCATCTGTTAAATTCAATCTACTCAGGTGCTTTCTTAACTCAGGCCTGAAGTTGAGGAGGAAGGAGAAAAACGTTGTAGTAGCTTACATGCCCTGATCAATGTTTTTGGCTATGTTGTTTTCTTTTATTGACCATATTGCAGTTAAGTTCACATCCTTAGCTAACTAGCTAACTAAGTAGTTTTACATCACTGATAACCTATAACTTGTCACAGCATTACGTGAACTGTGGTTGACTGCTAGACACAAGACACACCACACACACACACACACACACACACACACACACACACACACACACACACACACACACACACACACATGCACGCGTGCACACACACACGCACACACACACACACACACACACACACACACACACACACACACACACACACGCACACACGCACACACACACACACACACACACACACCATAAATGATCAATTACAGAAACAATGATGGGAATCGTGTGTATCAAATCAGCATATGCTGTAGTGGGAGCTGGGTGGACACAGCATTCACAGAAACTGGTTTTGCATGTTGTGCCAGTCAGGGATCAGGGTAAAAAAAAATCAGTAAAAACACATCAGATAGTGGCAAGGATGGCAGCCTCCCATGAGTGTGTCTTTCTATTTGGGGGACTGAATGAGTAATTGTTTCTTGTCCATAGTTAAAGTGAATAAGTCAGTTGGTCTAGTTGGGAGGCAGTATGGGCATAAACCCAGATTTTCTTCATATCTAGCACTGTTTCAGTATTATTGACTGCTGGAACTTCTGCCAAAGAGGGCAAAGAGAGCCTTAAGTATGACTCAGCTTACACATCTTAGTGCCTTCTTCTTCTGGGTAAGCAGATGTCTGCTCTTTGAAATGTAATTTCATTCCCTGTATAAAGCTGGTATCTCTCTGCCACATTCATTGATCTTTGTTGTTGCAGTTCATATTGCATGAGGTGTTGGTATAGCATCTGTATTCCAGTATTATTTGGTTTGCCCGAGAGTTCTGTACAAATAAGCTCTCCACTAGGGAAATTTTCTTGTAGCCTTTATTGTTACTGTATATTTGGATTATATTTAGTGCTTGGGTGCAGAGGTGAATGACCATTTATGGTTAAAAGGTATGTCTGGTCCTAAGAAGTAAAGTAGGTATGAATGTGAAAGGCAAATTCCGTATAAAGAGTTCTCCAGCTGTTTTGCATTGTGCCTCAGACAGGAACATGGTACTCAAAGCTGAAATGCTTCCCAGAGTTTTACACCCAAAACCCTTAGGTGATGGGTATGTTCCCTTCAAAACAATTTAGATAGGAAGAGTTCCAAAGCACTGATCCATACATCATGGCATCTTTAAGTTCAGTCTAGGCTTGGATGTTCCCCTCCCAAATTAGGATAAGGAAAAGCAACTTGAAGAGTGTTTAGGATTCATGAGATGTGACCAAGGCATCTCACATCCCTACTCAGCTTGAGAACACAGGCCATGGTGAGGTGCTTTTACAGAACCTGGTCCTCAAATCTCAGTTACCAGTGGTCTCTGGCAGAACTCCTTTGGAGGCTGCCATGTCTGTGAACCAAGATGTGTCTCTCCAAGCTGAAGGCCATCATGTGGAACTAAGACCAGACATACCACTGTAGATATCCACTACCAAAGTTAATTTCATAGTTTCTGAAGGAAAGGACAGTCAAGTCCATGATTTTGGTTAGGGAAGATACACACGTGCTCAAGAAGTGGTGGTCTGGGATTACTGGGGGGCTGCACCTAGCAAGAGGGCCCAAAAATCCAAGCATTGGATGTCTGTCCCACCAAGGCCCCTGCAGTTGTGTGGACTTCAGCAAATTGGCAGGCCCTCACTTCCCACCCCCACCCAGGATCTTCCTCAGGAGAGAATTTCCTTTTCTCAAGTTCTTACAAGTTATATAGCACTTTCTGCCAGATGTAGATCAACTGCAAACAATGGTCAGAAAAGGCACTAAGATCAACAGAGACTAGGCCAGAGACCTTGAAGTTTACTGGAGAGAAATCCCAAGAGTTGAAGTAAAATGGCAGTCCCTCAAAACAGCATGTGTGAAGACTATAGAACAGGTATACAGCTGAGCCAGGTATGGAAGCAAGGTACATAAGAAAAGCTGGTGGTGGTGAAATGCAGAAGTCCATATAGTCATCAAAACAAAGAAGTGCAGGAAAAACTGGTGGATAGCAAAGACAGACCAGGCTATGAAGGAACACTGGCTGGCTAACAAAGATGCTAAGAGAGGAGTAGCAGTAGCAAAGAACAGGGCATCAGATACACTCAGCTTCTGGAAAGTGACTCAGTAGATGGCACAAAGAAACTCTTATCAGGTTGCAAGACAAAGACAGAAAGAAAAAGAATATTGACACCCTTCATAAGGAATGTCAGTGCCAATCTATTCACCAGGCCACAAGACAATAAAGGCAGATGGAAGGAGTACTTCCAGCAGCTTCTGAGTGAGGAACATCACATAGAAGGTGCACTGCTCCTTACATATCCTGCAGTGAAAGAAGAGGAGGATCCCACCCTAGAAGTAAGAACAGCACTAAAGAAAATGGAGTCGGTGAAAACAGCAGGCTCTGATGAGGTCACAGCAAATAGGATCACGATGTTGGGTGAGATAGGTGAGAAATGGCTCCTGTGGGTACTCATAGCAGTATAAAGAGAAAGGCTTATCCCAAATGACTGGAGAACTAGCATATTAGTGCCATTGTACAAGAATAAAGGGGCATTTGCAACTACGGGCAGTACAGAGGTATGAAATCCCTGTCACACAGGATGGAAGTTCTGGAGAGGGTGACTGACAAATGAATATACAGAGTATTAAAAAGTAAGGTGGGAGATGAGCAGTTTGGCTTCATGTCAGGATGCAGCACAACCAACCCAATAGTTGCAATGAGACAGATAGTTGAGAAGACGCTAGAGATGAGGAAAGAGTCCAACTGGGCATTTCTAGACTTGGAGAAAGCATGTGACAGGGTTCTAAGAAAGCACATATGGGCAATCCTGTGGTGGTTCAAAGTTCCAGAAACATTAGTAGAATTAGTGCAGGCTTTGTACAAAAACCCAATGACTCAAGTACGAACAGTGTTTGGTCTCACAGAGGGTTTCCCAATGGGAGTGGATGTGCATCAGATTTAGCTCTAAACCCACTACTATTCATACTGGTGGTGGACTACAATAGAAAACAGGTTACAGAGGACAGATTAACAAAGTTGCTGTATGCAGATGATGTGGCAACAAAGGATAGGGGACAGACCTCTCAACCTCTTAGAGCAAGAAATCTGTACAAGGCCATAAATAATGGGGGTACAAAGGCCCCCAAATAGGGACAAATTTTAAATATTGCTCTTACAAACTTAAAAAGTTGTTAGAATAACAGGTTTGGATTAGCATGGATTTTATGAAGGGTATGAAGTCGGAATTTCAAATATCTGGCATTATTTTCTGACTTCAATCCTCACTGATTTGCCAGTGATTTGCAACAGGCCAAACATATAAGGCAAAAATCTGTATGTTCTGTGAAAATCTGTACAGTTGAGAGGAATGATGGGGGATGGAATGCAAAACTGAAGGCACATGGGATTAAACTGAGTATAGATAAGACAGTTGTAATGTCAGGAAATGGGGGGATCAAAAGAAGCTGGGAAATGAGATAGAAGGCAAAATAGTGGCCCAGATTAACAGCTTCAAGTATCTTAGAGAGCTGGCCGAGGAGAAGGGAAGTCTGAATGATGAGGTCAGAGCTAGAATCAGAGGGGCTGTGGTCAACTGCCATAGAGTGTCTGGGGTAATGTATAATAGAACAGTGTCAAAGAAGCTGAAAACATAAGGTGTACAAAACAGTGGTGCGACCAGTACTACTGTATGGTACAGAAAGCTGAGAAGTAAAATCAAAGCCACCTAAGAAGCTAAAGATTATGGAGATGAAGTGCCTAAGATGGGTAGTAGATTGCACACTGTGGGACAGATGACGAAATGTGGACATTAGAGCAGAAGCCAGAGTAGCTCCAGTTGCAGAGAATGTCAAAGAGAACAGATTACAGTGGTTCAGACACATGTGCAGAAAAGCAGAAGACAGTTTGTTAAAGGAGATTTGGAACAGACAGGTAGAAGGTACGAGGAAGTGAAGGCATTCAGCAAAGATGGAAGGACTATGTGAGAGAAGATGGTAGGGGAGTGGCATTGAGTTGAGAGAGACAGCTGACACAACACTCTGGCTCCATGTAGAAATTGGGGAAAGAGGGGCTTGATGATGATGATGATGATCATATAGATCAGCCCTTTAGTGTGTATAGAGTCCTCTTTGCTAAGAATAAGAGGGAACCCTCCCCAGACAGGGATTTTGACTCCTCACAGACTGAGGGGCAGGAATTGGATTATGCTTCCCAGGTGTGTTCATCTTAAGGTATTACAGAGACTGGTGGCATCATGTCCTCTGTTTCTCCTACAGAGGAGATCTCATTTCGAAGCATTCTTTCCAATAAAGAAGGACCAT
The DNA here is from genome assembly GCF_019279795.1 of Protopterus annectens. Classification (NCBI taxonomy): domain Eukaryota; kingdom Metazoa; phylum Chordata; order Ceratodontiformes; family Protopteridae; genus Protopterus; species Protopterus annectens. The sequence continues at coordinate 649,110,986 of NC_056737.1, forward strand.
ATTAAATGAGAATCTAAGAAGACATCAGATGCCCAGACAAGGTATTTGTACATGTTGGACCTGAATGCTATAAAGTTGTAGCAAATCTTCCAGCTCTAAACCAGGGTAAAGAGGTCACACAGTCAAACCATTCAGTAAAAACTACAAGAAAGGTCCAGCCAAGCTAGAGTCTTCACTGTGTAAAACTTTAAATCTCCTGTACTACATGCCCATGAGATATATATGAATGACCCCTTAAGCACATACCAGTGTTTCAGATATATGGCTTTTGAATGCGCATGACTTTTGACTTTTTAAGACTGTATGGTTACATTCAGGATAATAAGGCCATACCCCAGTAGTTGTAGATATGCATGCTTTAGCCTTTTTTGACCTCGTCAGTACAGCATAAGTGGATCAGCAGAGTATACTTTAGAAACATTGTGCCTAAAATTAAGCCTGATCTCCATCTTTCAGTCCTAGGAGCTTTAGAAGATGCCTTGTTGGCTGCCTTTAAGGAAAATAATGCTCAGCACCCAAGTCCCTAAAAAGACTGATAAGATTTGCAAAGTGTAGCAGTCTCATAAATTCCTGTTCAAAAATCCCACAACCGATGCAGAAGTGGTGTCTACAGATCCAGAGTAGGGGTCCAGACTGGTTTCTGTTCTCAACTGTCTTCTGCAAGACAGGAAAAGTCATGTGCATGTCTGCTTTGGGAAAAAAGTGCACTCAGCTTCCATCTTAGCTTCAGAGTGGTGACCAATGCTTTTTTACTCAGACTATACAACTACCACTTTTCTTTTCTGTTCTGTTCTTTTCTTTTCTAACTTCCAGAAAAAGAAAGAAAGAATCCTCCAGTATTTAGTTATGTGCAGACAACTAAGATATTACATAGCTCAAGAACAACAGAACTTCAGATCATCAGTTTGTGTCCTTTTTTCAGCATCCTATCATCCCCTTTTCTCTTCCTTGGGCATCCTAGGGCTGGGGAATGGTACCTTATTCCTATATATTTACCAGTTCTCTGTCTTCCCCTTTAAGGGCCTCAGGTTTAATCAGGTGTAGGTAAAGTGGAAGACCCAACTTTTCAAAGTTCATTACCTACAGACTGTCTATTGTTGTTCCTTCTGTGAATCTGAAAGACCGAGAGAAGGCAGGGTGACCATTCTGCTGCTTTCTTGTACAAGAATGCGCTAAAGATGGCATGACAGACTCAAGCTTTATACAGCAATTTACAAATGTTTCAAAGGGGTGGACATCTGCCTTGCCTAGAGGGTGAAGGATGCCGTGCTTTGGAAATTGGTCTGGATGTAAGGCCTTCAACAGCAAAAGTCCTGGTAGTCAGTAGTACTGTAGTAGTGATTTACGCAGTCATCTACTATTATGGTAAACTCTTGCATAACTGTGCTGTGTTGTTCTTGTGTGAAGTATGTACAGCCCTATCAGACTGATGATGTTTTTGCACAGGCTTTAATATGATTATTTAGTAACAGTTTAAAATATTAACACACAAACAGAGACACACACACACACACACACACACACACACACACACACACACACACACACACACACACACACACACACACACACACACACACACACACACACACACACACACACAGACACACACACACACACACACACACACACACACACACACACACACACACACACACACACACACACACACACCCCACAAACGTCTGATTATTGTAGTTATTTGGTAGTCACTCATCAGAATCCTTTTTTGCCAGAACAAGCTGTAACTCTGTACTTTGTATAAAATAAGTTGTTGGCAGTCCTGTCAGTATTTGCACAGCGGTGAGTATGCTTCTGTTCCCATGATTTGAAGATTACAAAGTGCCCACATTTCTACAGCACTTTTCATACACAGTGTATTTGACAGAACTTACAGGGTGATAATAGATCAATGGTAAAAAGAAAGAAAGAAAGAAATACCCATTGACAGTAATACTGCTTTGTACACTCACAGAAATCTTTGTACAGCAGAGCTTGGCTTTGTTTACTTTCAGCTTCATAGGGCAGTGTTCAAGTGAACTAAACATTTTACGCAAATGTAAGATGATGGTAACCTTAGCATTATGCACTCACAGCAGTGTATTCTAGTGCTAGGATTTCAGGCGTACACTGCTCAGTGTAAAGCAAGAATCTACTACTGCTAAGTGACAGCTGGACTTATAAAGGTTAATATTGCTCACTTCTTCATGCCATATCAGATGTCTGTATATCACTGGGCAGAGTGTTAATGCAACATAGACCAGGACTTTATTTTACGTTGTCAGTCTAAAGTGGAGAAATAGAGAGAGTCAGGGAGCTCCCCAAGAGAAAGGCAGTCTGCGTACTAAAGAGTACCAAATTACTTTGTTAAAAGTGGGCATCAGTAAATGCAAAACACATAAAAAGGTTAACTATTGTTGATCACTTGTTGCTATAGAGGATGTTGGAATTCTGAAAACATATGCACACACACAAATTAGCAAATAAGAGATAAGGAAATGTTACAGAGACAGCCATGATTATAAACTACACACACCAGAAAATAAGAGATTTGGAAATGTCACAGACACATTCATGATTGTAAACTGAGTTTTTTTGCTGGAGTTATATGACAATGCTTTTGGTTGAAAAATGAAGATAACAGAAGAAGGAAGCCAATATGCCTCATGAGGACTGAGTAGAAAAATTAAGAAACTAAAAATTGATATTCAGGAAATATAGGGAGACACAACAGGATGTTGTCTGGGAAGTATGCTAGAACCGTCTGCAGAAACCAATTAAGATCAGTAAGGAAGCCAAAGCTCAGTGGGAAGGCAGGAGGTTAGTATGAGAAAAAGCTGTTTGGTGGGGGGAGGCTTGTCTATGTGGTAGTGATGCCAAGAACAAATTTTAATTCTGCAATAGCCAGAGTGATATTGCAAAAATTGTAGTCAAAGAGAAGGACTTGATAAGTTTTGAAATATTAAATAAATGTCCTTCATCACACTTCTTACATGAAGATAAAGGATGTAGCAGCAGCAGGTAGGTGGAAAAAGTAACAGGATCAGAGTGCATACATCTGGACCGACTTAGACGGGAAAAGCTAAAGGAGAAAAGGGCATTAATAGGTGACCTAGAAGCTACAAAGGCACCATCAACAGTGGACATTGAATGGGAGGAGTGTTTGTTTGACATATCTAGTTGTATTAGGATGATGTTACCACAAACATCAGGAAGAAGGTAACATTTCTACAGTGCTGGAGATACTATGGACAGTAAGGGGACCTCAGATTTTGCCAGTATGTAATGGTTGCACAGGATACAACACATGAGGCAGGGGTGTGCTTCTTGTAACATAGAGAATGAAAATCATTGATGTGGCAGAGTATCCCGGGAATCTCCGAGAAGTTAGCAATATGAAATATGAAGGGTTTTTTTTTTTTGGACTGGGTTAGTCCTGATAGGAATAGCCTACTTTCAGGAGCGACATGAGGTAGCATTCTTGCTGGCTAGGAAATATTTGGCCAGGACAACAGGGAACTTTCCCTACTTTCTTTAAGTGTTATGGAATCTTTTTCATTCACTTGAGCTATGACCAACACAGACTAATGGGACATCAGTATAGTGTTTCATCTGAAAGATGGGCACCCTACAAATACAGTGCCTTATCATGCTGCACCACTGTATTTAGTACTGGAAAATTAAATCTGAGCACATGGTATGGGAACCTGCGCAGTGCCTGCAAATGGCATCTGTTGTGATCAGTGTACTACTCCAGTAAACAAACTGAAATAAATAAAAGAAATAAACAGAATCCACAGCCATCTGACCTTCTGACATCAAAGGTAAATGCACTACCCATTGAACAACTAATATCAATGTGTCAGCTACAGTCTCATCTTCAGCATAGACTTAACTCTGTTCTTTAAGCTTACTTGTCTCTATCTAAACATACACAAAACAAAGTACATGCTAGGTGGAGTCAAACCTGCTATTTTACTGCTGATTAAAGTTTACTTGTTACATATATTTGAAAGACCCATTATTTTTACAGTGTAGTGCTAATCCCATAAATATTCTAATTATTGGTTATAATATTACTGTTTTGTCTAAAGCTCTGGGCCATGGTGAAACAGGGTCCTTGGATCAGAGGGCTCCTGGTGTAGGGTTACCACCTGTCCCAATTTGCGAGGGACAGTCCTCTTTGGGCATTTGCATCCTGACAATAAAATTGTAAAAATGGCAAATGTCCTGAGATTTTAGGACAAAATTATTTCCTATATTTTATGTAATAGTTGCATAAAACAGTTATTCTGTATCTAAAATACCTAAATGTTATAAGAAACCGAATAAGCAACTAAAATGCTACAAGAGTAAGCTTTTATTTAGGTAAAAAAGTTAAGTTCTAACTTTTGTACTGACCGTGGATATGTGTCGGCCTGTAAAATCTGATGTTTGTACCAAAAATGTCCCACTTTGGCCATTTGAAAAGGTGGCAACCCTATCCTGGTGAAATTTTAACAGCCATAACCGAAATTCTTAGAACAGCAAACCTGGAAGTGCAAACGAGGGAGGGGGATATATGCTACATCTTGAGGCTGAGGTTCTTAGGAGCATTCCTCCTATTCTGAGGTACAGTGATCTCAGAGTTTGTGTATATAGACATAGCTCTCCATCTTGAGGAGTTCTTTCATCTTTAAAGGTGTAACTCTGAGTTTTGGAATTCACTATTATGTATTATGCAAGTCATGTCTGACATCTAGAGTGACTCCATGAATAGCTTCTGCCATCCATGGAGTTAACTTTATTAAGGAGGTACGGAAGTGGATTGTCAGGCCTTTCTTCTGCATCACACATGCACACACACACACACACACACACACACACACACACACACATAGAATTTAGAGTTGCCAATCAAACCTTCTGCATGTCTATGGAGGTGGAAGGAAGCCACAGTACATTTAGAACACCCTCACAACCACAGGGAGGGCATGAAGACTCCACGCAGAAGGAATCCCAGGTGAGAATCTGACCAGATAGCCTCTTGCTGTAAGGCAACAATGCTATTGCACCACTCAGCCATCTGAAACTGGATCGCCCACCCAATTAACAAATGAGTAAGAAAATTAAACAAAAGCATGCTCATGCAGTTCCAAACAACAATATCTTGTGTTTGAAGCATGCATTTCATAACCAGTAACTCAGATTTAACTTCTAGCTTACACATTACAGTACATGTAAATACTCTGCCTGCATAGGCAAGACTGATTTGACTTGGCCCTCTTGCCACCAACATACGTCTGTGTCATTGGCATAAGCTAGGACCATGGCTTTTTGAGTACATTTGCCACATGCTATGGACTGTAATTAACAAGGACCATTATAAAAAAAAAACAACAGACTCTGCTTTGTATTCCTTGTTGTGCCTGCTCTTTGTCTGTACCCACTAACATGGATATTTGCGGATAGTCACTCCACGGATTGGAAGTTTCTGATTATCTTTTTCACTTAAGTCACAGCATTTTTCTCTGCCATTAGACTTACACCAGAATTGTCTGTTCTAAAGACTTAAACATTGTCTGTGATAGAAATAGGACCTGCTGGAGAAATTGGTATGTATCACAGAGACTCTACTCATACTCTGGATCAGGCTCCCCATCCATGTGAAGCAGAGTTCCTCCTTAACCCAGTTCAACTGTAACTTGGACAATAGGATGGAAAACTGGAAATACATCCTTAGTTTGGCACCTTTGTCTCTAATGGACATGGGTAACCTGTAAATGGTTCATTTCCCAAACCCCTGCTCCCACTTATCAAGGGTATCAGAACTTGTCAGAGATTTTGGATGCATGGCTAAACAAAAAAAGAGCCTTGTGGTTATTAGCCTAGTAAACACCTATGAACCTATAAGGAATTTGTAAATAAAAGTGGCATGAATAAAGCTTCTGCTATGCACAATGGGCAGAAACTTTGCTTCTACCTTGAGCTAACAGAAAGTAGTGTTCTGCCTTGAACACTTTTTTAAGAAACAGCAACTTACTGTTACAAAGGCATTTTTGCAGGATAGACTTGTTTGTTTCAGTTATGCTGAGAAGTATGTATCCACATTCAGAAGTATGTACTGTAAGTGGACGATCTTTCCAAGGTCAAAGTGGGCTTATTTTGTAAGGAACTTTGAGATATGATAGCAGCCTTTTATTGGGGATAATTTTCATTTTGCAGTGTGATAACTAAAAGTGAGAGATGTCGAGATTGTCATACCTAGATAATTAAAGGTATGTACAGTTTCCAGGGCAGTGACAGGATGTGACTATAGATTCCAGCCTGGATCAACAAAGGACATTGCAAGAGTGTGGACAGCATGGCCTTCATGAATGTTGTTATAAGTAGGACTGTACACATTTATACCAGTATCTCAGAAATATAACACTTTGTACATTTTCTAGATTTCCTACAAATGAAATATATCACATAACAGGCTGTACATAGTCGTGTCAACATGTGAAAGAGTGCTGAAACAGTCCATTAGTTAGTTAAAAGTTGAAACATGTTAAACTGACATAGGTTAAATGGATGTCAGTCAGAAGCAAACCTTATCAAATGTCAGTTAAAAAAATCAAACGAGTTCTGGCATTTGATTTTACTTGTAACTGAGAGAAGGTAGATAAAAGCTTTTCTTTTTTGAGTGCCACATGTAAAATAGAATCTTTACATGACAGACTCTTTTGTTACGTTAAGTGGTGGTCTGAAAAAAATGAGTTTCTGAATACCAGCCATGTCTGATTCTCTGCAGGGTGATAATTTGGAAGATGCCATAAAGCAGACAGAAAGATACTGTTTATGTCTGCTGAGATGATACTTTGCATCTATTAACATGTAATTTATTAGGCTATGTAAAAGTAGATGATGGAATATTTTTAAAATGGCTACAACTGTGCTCTGAACAGCTCTTAGCCTTATATAAACTGCATCATTAATAAAAGAAAGTGGGCACACATACAGAGAATGATTACCTTTCTATTGCCTTCGGCACGGAGCTAGACATGATTTCAAACAACTTTCAGTTTCCTCTAGTGGTGTGACCCTGCAGTTTGTTAGTATTTTCATTTTTTGAATTAATTTTGTTTTCTGCAACAAAAATTATGACAGCACAGTTGATTACTATATCAAACTCAGTTCTCTCCTTTTATTCCAGCTGTACCTTTTCTGATATTCTAACTATGCCCACAACAGGACAATTTTGCAGTGATCTCTGTTGCTGCACACTAACTCAGCTTATGTGAAAGTTTTAGAACAATCTAATCAGCGTTAAACACAAAACTATTTAAAAGTATTTTCTTTGCTGTATCAGCACAGTGATTGCTACATTATAGAGATGCAGGCTTCAGATGGTGCTTGCTGCTAGACGGTGAGTAGGTTTAAATACCTTACAAGGTATTCAACCCTGACATGACAGAAGAGTAATAATACTGTTTGCTTTGTGATCAGCAGAGAACAGTTAGTGAACAAAGTCAACATGATCTGTGGGGGAAGGTGCTTTGAATTGTGACCATGCCAATAGTCTGCTGTTTTCATAAATACATGCTAAGAGTATGATAGGAAATCACAGGCCTGCACATGCATGCTGCCGATTTATACAGCAGTACAGAAAACCATTCACTAGACTGGAAGCTGTAGGGGACAACTTTGTTCTTTTGGTCACTGTTGAAAAAAAAAAACACTCATTACTGTCCAATTACTCTGTATTACATTTTGTGAATGTCTTTCACTTTAGCATGCGGTGCTTACCCTAATCCGAAAATGGCCCTGGAAGAGCTACACCCACAGCTGTCTGTGAGATGGTACTGAAGGAGATCATTCCAGTGTTTTGAGGAATCAAAACAAGATGGCGTGTGTGTGGAAGCTGATAAAGTTTGTCAGCTTAAGTAGCTATAAAAAAGTTACTAAACAAATAAGTAAATACAGAGTAGAAGTAACACTTGTAACGTTACTTTTTCCATATACATGAAGTCTGAAACTCAAATGTATGTCATTATTTTTTGCCTTCAGTCCTCAATGATTTGCCAGTTATTTGTCAGAAAAACATTTTATGATGAACGGACCAAAAATATGAGGCAAAAATCTGGACAGTTGAGAGGTACATCCTGAGAGCTGCGAGCTTTAGACTTGTTGTTAATGTCTCATTCCCTACTGTATTGGTTGCATCAGCGGTGACTGAAAACTCCATAACTTTTACCACATCAAATGTAAGGGGAAACATGATGTCTTATTTAATATTCTGTTCAGATAATCAGTAATACCATGAAAGTTGAATTACAAGCAATTTTAACTGGTACATTACATTATGGAACATTTGCCACAATTTTTCTTTGCACTGCCTCTGTGTAGTCCCTACATTTGAAGTAATAAAACTTGTAGGAAAACACTGTAAAATAAATATGTTGTAGTTCATTATTTCCTAGTTACTTTCTTTGATGATGGCAATAAAATTCAGAATAAGGGTAATTATTCTAGGGTGGGTATCATGTTAGGAAAATCATATTTTCAGCAAGTTATTTTAAGAAACTTTAAAAGGAAGCAGTCAATCAGTAGAAATATCAAACAAAGTCACATTTTTCCAGCAGTGAGTTTGCTACAGAGTACGGAGATGACACTATGAATGTGCTTCTTGACTAATTTCTTCACACCTAACTGTGGTGTCAAGGGTCATATTTATGCTGTTTTTAGTGCTGTGTTCAGTGTCCTGTTTGGCATGTGCTGATGTTGACTTTGTGGAGGTGTGACAAGGGTGTTCATCTAAGACCTTAACTTCCTTCCTTGCTCTTTGTTATTGTTTTGCAGATCTGACATCTGACGTTAAATGAATGGATTATTTTTCCGTAATGGATAATGTCAGCTTGAGGTGTGTAATTAGCAATATCCTGGTCGGCATGCTTCCCACTGACAGCATTCCATAACTTAGTAATGATGTCAACAGAAGATAGAGAAAAAACAGAATGAGTGAAGTAGTAACCTATACAGTTATGAGGACTGAAGCAGAAAGTATTAATACTGAGATTTACAGAGTTAAACGAGTATGCAGAGAGTATGCAAACACCATAAATGTGACAGCTCTCCTAACACTGAGCTGGCCAAATGATTTTCAGCTTGCACTCTGTAGATTGTCTGGGTAACTCCTCCCTCCTCACTGTATGTTTCAGTGTTATCTGCTTTTCATTTTAACCATTGCAGCTGGGAACTTTCCTAAAAAAAGTTATCCATGAGAGGCTGTACAATATGGTGCCTTAAGCAACAGTGTTATATAGCACTTGAGAGAAAGCCAATATATATATATATATATATATATATATATATATATATATATATATATATATATATATATTTTTTGTGCACGTTATCATTGTGAATACAAAATTTACAGACTACTTGAATTGATTCTATGAAATGTCTCACATGTGAATTATTTCGGCATTTCCTTTTCGGCATAGTGTCCATATCATATTTTCAGCAGCTACCAGCAGAGCAGTCAGGTATAAAAATATAACAGTTTTTGATGTACGTCATAGTAAAGCAGAGAATGAGTAGTTCTAATAGCAAATAGTAAGTGAAAAACATGGAATAAACAACTGTGGGTTGAACAATACCGAGATGTGCTTCACGAAAGTCACTGCTACAGTCATAGCCTCAGGGACCTCTACTATAGTCAGAACTTTTTTTTTTCGTTGCTTTTTTGACCAGTCCAAAATATTATGATTCCTAACAACATTCTATATATACTTGTTGTATTCTTTTACGTCATTCTTATATTGTTATTTAGGATTTTTCTTATACTGGATGTTCTAGAAAAATATGCCAGTTTTTATTGATATAGTATGTAGTTCTCCCCACTAAGGGGTTATACACAGTAACAAAGTCCAGAACTTTTCTTAAGGACGTTCTGTTTCCTTCTTTTATGTATAGCACAGTTTTCCTTTCAGGATCTTGTGTATGTTACATATATTGGTCCAAAGCATTATTATTATAACCCTTATCTATAAATCTTAATTTCATTTCCTTCAAACTTAAAACATATCATATTTTTCTGAACAAATTCTTCATGCTTGCATTAAATGAGAATTTCATTTGAAAGCCTTCTACCTGTACTGTGATATTTTTAAGTATTCACATTTTACTGAAATTTCCAGACAAACAGTAAACAGGATTACAAAACACAATCACAATCATAAGTAATAGGTTCATAGGTAAGTACTAGTCTATCTGCCCGAGGGCATCTATAAGCCTAGCCAGAATGTGTTGGCTTTCACCACCCCCTTAGATTAGTTCCCTGTGCCTCTGTCCAGCAGAGCCATTAGTTCCCTGTGCTTCTGTCCAGCAGAGCCACTGTAGTGATCCCTGGGGTAAATTTTCTGTTTCCCATCCACTCATCAAGGTTTCTCTTGAAGAATGTTAATGAGGGGCTCTGCCTAATGTAGATTGGAATCCTGTTCCAAAGCATGGGGAGTCTCTGGGACAGGAATCTATCCCTCAAGCACATCCTATTTATCATTGTGGAGAGGTTTAGATCCCTAGAGCGTGTGGCTTTTGGGGATTTGTTTTTTTTAGGTGCAGCATGTCCATCAATTATGGGTTGGACATGGCCTTGTATGTCAGGCAGAGATCACCTCTGAGTAAGCGGTATGCAACCGGGTACAGCTGGAGTTTCTTCAGTCGGGCTACATAGGGCATCTGTTTGAAGCCAGTAGTCCTCTTAGTGAGGTACTTCTGTGGTCTTTCCAGCTGTTGCAGGTGTCTTGTAAGGTACATCCCAAATGGGGCATTGTACTCTATGATGGGTCTGAAGAATGATGAGTAGAGGGGCACAATAACCTCTTTTGTTCTAGATGTGAACCCTTTTGTGATTAGGTGGGCCACATATAAGGATTTTCTAACCACCTTGGCAATATGATTATCAAAGGAGATATTACTATCTACTTGGGTCCCCAGATCCCTTATTACATTTTCTGTATTTAGGGGACTACCACATATGTGGGTACTTTGTTTTTTCCAAAGGGGATGACTATGCACTTTTTGGCATTTAGCTTGAGGCCATGAAGACCCCAAAAGTACCTCACCAAGAGGATCAAAGGGCTCAAACAGATGCCATATGCTGCCCGGTTAAAGAAACTCCAGCTCTACTCAGTGGCATACCACCTGTTCAGAGGTGATCTGTGCCTGATGTATAAAGCCATGTCCAACCCGGAATTAATGGACATGCTGCACCTCAGAAAATTCAAATCCCATCAAGCTACGCGCTCGAGAGACTTGAACCTCAGCACTGAAATAAATAGGACATGCTGGAGGGACAGATTCATAACCCAGAGGCTCCCTTCACTCTGGAATAAAATCCCAGTCCAGGTTAGGCAGAGTCCCTCATTGACTCTCTTCAAGAGGAATCTTGATGAGTGGATGGGAGATCTGTGTCACTGTTAGACAGAAGCACAGTATACTAACCTCGAAAAAGGGCATAGCAAAATAAATTTAAAATGGGTGGCAAAAGCCAAACGCATTCTGGCTAGGCTTATAAATGCCCTAGGGCAGATAGCCTAGTATGAACCTATGAACCTATGATTTTGACACCAGGTATCCGTCTCAGTGAGACCCTTCTGGAGGATGTCTGTATCACCTGGAGTCAATTATGGCCCCCAGTTTGCAGACATCTGTGAACTTGGTCAGCCATAGTCCTCCTGTGCTTGCCTGTACCTCTGATAAGTATATACCGAACAGGAGGGGTCCCAGAACTGAGCCCTGGGGGATGCCACTTGTAACCGGTTTAGAGTCAGACCTACAGCCTGCAACTCTCACCATGTGGGTTCTATCCATGAGCCATTTGGCAGCCCATCTCATGACGTAGGGGTTTATGTTCAGGCTGGTGAGCTTGTCTATAATACTAGAATGGGGGATGGTGTTGAAAGCCTTTGTGAGGTCTAGGTAGGCTGTGTGGACCTCCTTTCCCTTTTCTAAAGCCTTGGTAACTGTCTCAAAGAAGTCCACCAGGTTTAGGAGGCATGATTTACCCTTAACAAAGCCAAACTGTGTAGGGTCCAATATTTGGAGGTTCCCAATGTCTCTGTTAACGAGTTTCATGATGATGCGCTCCATAGCCTTGCAGACCAGGCTAGTCAGGCTTATAAGGCGATAGTTCCCGGGGTCTGTTGTGGCTCCACCTTTGTGGAGCAGGATAACTGTTGCTGTGCGCCACTCTATGGGTACGTATCCTGTATAGAGTCTGAGTTTGAACAGTGTGTTTAGGTGAGGGGTTAGTTCATTTTGGAGCTCGTGTAAGACACAGCCTGGGACACCGTCCGGTCCCATTGAATCTGTGTTTTTGGCTTTGGATAAGGCTGTTTTAACCTGTGCATCAGTGATTGCTGGGGCTCTACATTCTTCTGGTATAGTTATGGGCCCTTTAGGGGGTGAGAGGAGGGTGATGTTTGCACTAAGCCTGCCTGCCAGAATGTTGGCAATATCAGTCAGTTCAGTGTATTTTGTGCCATTCTGCACTAACTCAGAGCAGATCTGAGAGTTTCCAATTAGGTTCTTGACATAGCTAAAGAACGCTTTGTGGTTATCTTTGGAGTCCTTGGCAGTTTTTCTTTCGAAGCTAGCCTTGGATGATTTTATGAGGGATCGTAGTTTCTTGCTGATACTGATCAGGGATGTCTTTACTTCTTGGGATTTTACTCTTTTCTGTACTAGTTTCCTCCTTCTATTGTATAGCTTATTTATGGCAGGGATCCACCAGACTAGTTTCCTTTTCTTGAAGGAGTGAGTCTTGGTTTTGCTTCGGATAGCACGATCCATGCATTCTTGCAGGTGCTCATAGAGTGTCTTTGTAAGGGATTCAGCAGCATGGACAGCATTGTTCTTTAGCATGGGGGCTGTGAACTTTTCCACCTTGGTCTTAAGTAACGTGAAGTTTGCTTTTGAAATGTTTTTCACAGTGGTTTCCTTGATTGGGGGTGGGGGCGGAATGTGGATATCCAGAGTGATTAGTCTATTGTCTGATCTAACCAGCGAGGGATTGACCTCTGGTGTAGAACACCGGTTGTCTATGTTGGTGATGACCAGGTCCAATATGTTGTCACCTCTGGTGGGGGTGTTGACCAGGTGATCCAGGGCATTCCAGTTTATAAATTCTAGGAAGTGTTGGGCAAGGGCGTTAGTACTTGAGTAGTTCTCCCAGTTAATGTTTGGGTAATTGAAATCATCCAATATTAGGGCATTTGGTAATAACTTCATATTTTCCAGTGTCTCCAGAAATGCGGAATGGGGGTCCTGGGTCATGGTGGGTGATCTGTAGCAAGCTACAATTTGAATTGCAGTTTTGTCCATTGTTAGTTGCACATGGATGATCTCTGAGGCATTGTGCTGTGCCACTAACCTGGAGGTGTGGGTATCCATGATGAATATGGATACACCCCCGCCTTTTGTGTTTCAGTCCAGGTTTTGTGGCCAAAAAGTATGGTATGAGTTATAGCCTGGTAGTGCTGGGGTGCTCTCTGGAGCCTTAAACCAGGTTTCTGTTACTACACAGATATTGATATTCTCCATACTGAGGAGTGCCTTGAGTGCATGCATTTTGAGGTTTAGACTTCTGGCATTGAGTAGCATTACCCTCAGTTTTTGGTTACTTGTGCTATTTACGGTGGTGGGTTTGTCTTTTGAGCCTTACCTAAAAAAGGCACTATGGGGGCGGCAAAAGCCTTGGCCAGTATTCAAAAGCCTAAGGGTGACAGGTGCAAGCCATCTCTTGCGAAGCAATGTGGCTTGTCGAACATGTCATCCCAGGTGGACAGATACTGGATCCCCTTTGAATGACACCAGAAACTTAGCCAATTGTTAAAATTGATCATTTTTTCTTTATACTGTGGCATCATTCTTGGTGAGGGCAGGATGCTACTCAGGGTCATACCAGCCTGGGCTATGTGATCAGAGAGCTCTTCCATGTCTCTTTTCATGTAGTCCAGGGAGGTACGTCTCAGGTCATTCACACCAACATGGACAATGACAGAGTTGTAGTTGTACTTGTTCTGGATTGACCTGAGTGCTTGTGTTATGTGGCAGATCCTGGTGCCCAACAGGCAGCTAACTGTAACCTTCTCCTTGTCCAGCCTTGTTAGTGGGACATCAGTGTGCCTGACTATAGAGTCGGCTATTACTAGTGTGTTGGGTATGTTATTTTGCCTTAAGGGCTGTGATTGCAGTGCACACTGACTATGTGAAGTATGTGTTTCATGGTTTGTGATGGGGTGTGGAGGTTGCTTGGGTGTCTGCTTTGGAGCTCTCTGTTGCTTTTGCAGATTTTTATTTAGAGCCTCCAAGTATGTTTTCGTGTATTTATGTGTGTTATTTGCCGGTGGTGGTTTAGTAGGTCTATGTGAGACTGGTGGTGTGTTGCAAGTATTTTCCTTCTCCTTTTGACTGTCAGTTCCAGTCTTGGGTTGAGAGAGCTTTGCCTCCAGTTTGGCTGTATAATTGCATCTCTCGCATATATTAGTATTTGGTGGTAGGAGGAGAGGGTTGTCTGTGTACATGAGGCAGTTGTAACATTGCCTCAAAATGCCCAGATTCACCAGTTGGACTGGAGAGTACACCTGAAACTGCCCTTTGGACATGCCTGAATAGGTAAAGTGAGCTGTTTTACTGATTGGCTGGTAGGGGCGAATAGAGAGCCTTGTCCTTCTGGACAGTATAGGGGGTCTAGTGCTAGGGTTAATTAGTGCTTGCTATGAGTATTGAGCAAGCGCTGGGCTGTGAAATGAATGGTTTGAGTGCTTAAGTTAAAAGTTTATTTGATTTTGTAAATATGACTATTAGATTGGCATAAAACTTGCCCCAAAGATCCAATTTTTCATGATGAACATTATTATTATTACAATCATGTGCTAATTTCTTCTACCAGTGCCCCTTTGTTAGATTAGAACATGTAAGGGTTGTCCTAGCCAACACTGCAGTTCCACTTCTCTGTTGATCCACTCTGTTACTTGCAGCAAATAAAGTCTTTGTCAGAACATTTTCCAACATTTCTAACAGCTATGTAACCTCATTATGTACACATTTCATCTAGCCAGTACCTAATAACATCTTCTAAACCATTTTCTTGGTTTATTAATGTACTTGGTTTGTTGA
>NC_056737.1:649131135-649166135 GCF_019279795.1 Protopterus annectens
CAGGGACTGATTACTTAAGAGAAGAAAGAAACAACCCCCATGATGAATCAAATTGCCCTGAATCAGAGGTAGATGAACCAGAATATGTTAATGAGGTGTCTTCCCCTCCCAGATATTAGTCAGCCACTTAGGACACCTTATGCTGTACCTCATCTCCAGAGAAGTTCATTTTGTAATCCCCTCAACAGATTGAAGAATCATTTCAAATGGGAGTCTAAGGAGTTCTCAGATGCCAGAAGAGCTACAGGGACCTCCTGGGCTTACTTGAGCCAAAACCTGTAGCAATACATCCAGTGATAGAAGCCTTGGAAGACATATTTAGTATTACTTCTTTGGAGTCAGACTCCCATCCTCCTGCATCTGGGAATCCAGATGGATTTTACAGGGTTGTAGATTCCTCTAGCAAGTAGTCTACTAGAGCACCAAGCAAAAGCCCATTTGCCAATGACAGGGAAAGTAAATTTATTTATTTATTTTTACTTTTCTTTTTTATTTCAAAACAGCATGTTTGAGGACTACAGAACTAACATGTGGCCAAGCCAGGTATGGAAATAAATTACATAAGGAAAGCTGGTGGTGGAATGCAGAAGTCCAGGAAGTCATCAAAAGAAAGAAAGAAAGTGCAGGAGAAAGTGGGAGATAGAACAGACTGACCAGGCTAGGAAGGAATACTGGTGGGCTAACAAAGAAGCTAAGAAAGGAGTTGCAGTAGTAAAGAAGAAGACATCAGAAGCACTCTACCAGCTTCTAGAATGTGACTCAGTAGGTGGTACAAAGAAACTGTATCAGGTTGCAAGACAAAGTCAGAAAGATAAAGAAGATAGACACCAGTCCACAGGACATCTAAGGCAGATGGAAAGAATACTTTCAACAGCTTCTGAATAGAGAAAAACCCCACAGAATCTGTGGTACCTCAGAAACAGCCTATGGTGATAGTAGAAGAAGAGCCCACCTTAGAAGAAGTAAGAATAACACTAAGGAAAATGAAGTCAGAGAAAACAGCAGGCTCAGATGAGGTTACAGCATATATGATAAAGATGCTGGGTGAGATAGGAGAGAAATGGCTCCTGAGGGTACTCATAGCAGTGTGGAGACAAAGGTGTAAGGTGTATCCCAGATGAATGGAGAATAAGCAACTCATGCCAGTGTACAAGAACAAAGGGGTCATCCACAATTGTGAGCAGTACAGAGGCATCAAACACCTGCCACATTGCATGAAAGTTCTGGAAAGGGTGATTGATAAACGGATATGCAGAGTAGTAGAATATAAGATGGGATATGAGCAGTTTGGATTCAGATCAGGATACACAATGCAGAGTAGTAGAATGTAAGAAGTTAATGAGCAGTTTGCATTCAGACCAGGATACACAACTGACCTGATGTTTGCAGCAAGACAGTTGAGAAGAAGCTAGAGATGAGGAAAGAGACCAACTAGGTATTCCTCATCTTTGAGAAAGCATATGACAAGGTCCCAAGAAAGTTGATTTGGACAGTACTGTGGTGCGTTGAAGTCCCAGAAACACTGAAAGAATTAGTGCAGGCTATGTACAAGGACCCAATGACTCAAGTACAAAGAGTGTTTGGTCTCACAGAATGATTCCCAGTGGGAGTGGGTGTGCACCAGGGTTCATCTCTGAGCCCACAGCTGTTTATACTGGTGATGTACTACATTAGCAAACAGGTCGGAAGGGACAGATCAACAAAGTTGCTGTATGCAGACAATGTGGCATTACAGGCAGAGCTTCAGCAAAGGATACTGGAATGGAATGCAAAATGGAAGGCACATGTGATGAAAATAACGACAGATAAGGCAGTGATAATGGCAGCAAGTTGGGGAATCACAAGAAGATGAGAATAGAGATAGAAGCGAAGATAGTGTTACAAGTTAATAGCAACAAATATCTGGGAGAGGTGGTTGTAGAGAAAGGAAGTCTGAATGAAGAGGTCAAAACTAGAATCAGAAGGGCTGCAGCCAGCTGGCATAGAGTCTCAGGTGTAGTCTGTGACAGAAGAATGACAAAGAAACTGAAAAGCAATATGTGCAAGACAGTGGTGCAACCAGTACTACTGTATGGTACAGAAACCTGGGCAGTAAAAGCAGATCAGATGAGGAAGCTAGTGGTGATAGAAATGAAGTGCCTGAGAAGGGTGGTAGGATGCACACTGTGGGACAGATGAAGAAATGAGGACATAAGAGCAGAAGGCAAAGTAGGTCCAATTGCAGAAAAGATCAAAGAGAACAGTTTACAAAGGTTTGGATGTGCAGAAAAGCAGAAGACAATCTGTTGAAGAAGATTTGGGGCAAACAGGAAGAAGGTAAGAGGAAATGAGGACATCCAGCAAACAGGTGGATGGATTGTGTGAGAAAGGATCTGTGATAGTCAGGCATGAGTATCAAAGAAAGCAGAAGTGTGGCCTTGAATCGAGAGAGATGGCAACAGTTAACATGATACCCCGACCCCATGTAGAAAATGGGAAAATGCGGGCTGATGATGATGATGAGGGAAAATAAATTTCTGGACCTCTTTGAGAAGACATCCCACACCTCTGCCACCCTGACTGTCAGGGCTCTTAACTGCCAAACACACATGTTGAAATAATAGGGTACATGTCTGTTTCATTTAAAGGACCAGGCTGAAAAGATACCAGATAAAGTCCTGAGAGAGCTGTTGCTACAAATATGCAGCCTTTCTTCCCAGATAGAAATGCACTCTATCAGAAGTGGTTATTATACTGTGGATATGGATGAGAAGACAACTTCATGGTTAGTAGTCAAGAGGCATGCCTGGCTGAGGACAGCTGCTCCCAAAAGACCATGCTAAAGCTCAGCTGATTAATCCCCCATTTGAGAAGGAATTGCTTTTATCACTACTGCAGCAGTGGGCAATATGATGAACATTCTGCAGTTGTGTTAGCATAATTATAGATGTGTAAGTATGTCTATTGTTGCAACAATATTTATCTTCCTCCACCTATTTTTACCATTCCCTTCCACGGATCTATTCATGGTTGGTGTGGGTACTATTTTATTTTATTTATTTTTATTTTACATTTATTTAGCGGGAAAGTCCAACTGCACTATTCCTTTCTAGTCCTTACTTTCTTCCTCATAAGGCACTCTTCCTCCCCATGCTGGTTTAGTGTCCGAAGAGCTAGCTTAGTATGTCAGTACTAGCTGAATATCAGCTTCATTCAGGGACCTCTACATGACTGTGGTGTCAGCACACCTGGTAAAAAGCCAGGGCAAACTAGAGACCCTACAGAAAGATGTCCTTATTGTACACCAATGTGCTAACATCTAGGTGAGAAGGTGTCTGCCAAGCCAGAAGGGGAGGGGGCAAAGCTCTGGAAGTCAGGCCAGATCATGTGACATTCTGCAACAGGAGTCTGAACAGATTATTGCTGCTCCAATATTGGATATACTAGAACATCTGCAGTTATGGAACCTTCCTGATACAACTGTTTTTACTACCAATCATTTGTTAATTTTTATTGCTAAAATGTTTTATACTACACTTGCAGAGTACCTGTGTCTGACGTTAGACATACGGATGTTAATTGAGCTTCCCTGTCCTATGGTTTCACTATTGAACATTAAAACGTTTATGACTTTTCACCAGATAATTATCTTCCCTTATATAGTTGCATACTGCAAACATAAGGTTCAGATCTGAAGGAATACCACAAGTGCGCTGCTTTTGTGTCAGTTGGCAAGCATGCTTTTCTTGAATGGTCTTATGTCTAGATGATGTAGATAGCTATATAATATATTTAAAAATGGTAATAGATTCAGTTTTCAGCAGAGCAATAGATGTTTAAAAGTTTAGAATGCTATAGTTTTGCAGGCAAAGAAAAGCTGGTTAACCCCGTGGATTAAATGAGTTAAGAAGTCCTTATCATCTGGCATGTTCCATATTCCCTTGTTTCAATGATTCCATATAACAGTGGTTTCCTCCCACTTAAGATAGAAGTGTGGCATACAGGACATCTAATGTAGAGCTGTCAAGACCTTTCTACATACATTAGATATTCTTGTAATTGCTCTAGGAATCCATAGTATATGGATATTGATGTGAATTTTAAACAGATGCATGGGAGGAAGTGAAATCTACTTAAATAATAAATTGTTTTTATTTTCTGTTTAAATGTAAAAAAAAAGCCATCAGCAAAGCATTGATATTTTGATTTAGATAGTATAATGGGAATTGACAGCATGCTGAATATGCCTTTCCCCCCGTTGTGTATGGATTCATTGTTAACCCCCTGACTGCACTGTATTCATTAATGGGATTTCTTTTGATTTGACAGAGAACAGTTAATTGCAGACATGTCTAATTCGTCTCTCCCCAAAAGTAATTTGAAAAGTGTTAAAATGGCAGTTCCAGCAAAGTATTAGCTGTCTGATATCTCTTTGTTAGTGGATTTTGATCATTAGTTTAATGTAGCGTGCCACAGCTAAGATGCACTCTCTCAAATTCATTATGAATCAAACCTAAAGAATTGTGATTTTTGTTCTGTAGTTAGTTTAATTATCAACCTGGGGAGACTTTTAAAACATCAAATTTCATTTCCATTTCATAAGTCATAGCTAGATGTAACCTCATGCAACATTAATGGACTGAAACATAAATATTGCAAAACTCAGTGATGGGAACATAATCATTGAAAGAGATGGACTTTGGAAGATGTTCTGAACAAGGTTTTGTTGAAAATTTCAGTGTGGCAGTAATTAGTTGCAAGATGTATTGATGTTGCTGTTTGTATTAACTGTATACAGTTCTTACATAGCATAGCTATATGTTATGGTATTCCTACTGATATTTAAAATGAACTGTAGTGAATGACTATGCAAGTAGACAAGCTATTTAATAAAAACTTATTTTCTCATCAGTTTCACTTCTGCTAGCTGTAATAGCATACACAGTAGCAAATGTTGTTGCTCTAACAAAACGGACTCTTTAGTTCATTCTCATTTGTTCAGCACCACATCTATTGAGACATATCCTTAACAATATTATTGCAGCTGGCTATGAATAGATCAACATAACTTACAAATAATGGCCTGACTAAAGTTGGATACTCTTAATGAAATAAAATTTTTGTTGAGTACAGGACAACAACTTGGTAGAAGCTGCACTTTTAAAGATATCTTAATAAACCTAAGAAGTACATAACTGCATAACTCCTGAAGTTCACTCTGTAGTAAGTGCTGTCAAATGTCCTCACCAGTGTATTTCAGCATTTACAGCTGAATTGTCTGCATTATTGATATTGACAACATTTTCAAAGGTACTTGAGGGTCAGTGAACCATACAATACATTCTGACACTTCTGTGTTACATTTGGCCTTGGTGTGAGCTGAAAGGTGTTATAAAAACATATATATGCTGCTGATAAATGTTTTGTATGAAATATTTAGTGTATTTAGCCAAGGTGTAGCTTGCTAACTTTGCAGCAAGTGGCATAGCCTAAAACAATAGTTAAAAAAGCACATAGTCCACAATAAATTGAGCTATTTGTTGTAATTTGGTATGTTTATGTTATAATTAACATTGATTAAACTATTGTTGTTAAATTTATTTATCACTGTTCTGGTGATAATACCATGCATGTCTGTAGTGCACATATATCTGTGTGTGTTTATGCATACATACATTTTAGGTTGTATATGTTATATCTTAAAGCACATTACAGTCTGTATACCAATGAAGAGAAGTGTGCAACGTTGTTAACATGAATAGTTTGTATACCTCAGAGATATATGCTGAAGCTGTTATTCTGCTTAGGATAGCTTTTTTCTCTTTGGAAAAGGGTGAGCCAGGTTCAAGAACATACTTGAAAATTAGCAGAGCAAGCCAGGATTAGAGAAGTGCATCTCCATCTGAGTATGCTTCCTTTGTTTGGTGAGAGAGGTGGGGTGGAGAAGTGGGATGACATGTTTAAAACACTCATGTATGTGGCAGACCTAATCCCCAAGCTGTGGAGGGAAACAGCTGGGCAACTAATACAACCCTATTGTGATGTCACAACCATTCACCAATTGTAGGTTAATGAACAAATACAGATCTGCTAATGAAATCGTTTTCATTTATCATGCCCCTTGGCTGTTTCTTGGTATGCCAATTCATGTTAATGGCATTAACTTTGTAGAGGTAAATAGTTGTTTATATATGTTTTCTGTTGCTCCTACTCTGTGTACCAAAACAATGAGTGAAAAGGTCACACAGACAAACCAATCAGTTAAAACTACAAGAAACATCTAGCCAAGGTATTAGAGGTACATGGGATATATGTAAATAACCCCTTAAGGACACCAGGTATTTCAGCTATATGACAATTTTGAATGCCCATGACTTTTTTTCTTTTTAAATCTGTCTTGGAAAATTCAGGCCAATGAAACCAAACCCCACTAGCTGTGGACATGCATGTTTCAGCCTTCTTATGGTCTCATTAGCACAGCATAAATGGACTGTTTGGCTAACCTTTAGAAATACAGGGTTGTTGTACCCATCTGATGACCTAATACAAGAGGTTTAAGGAATCACACAGTGGAAACTCTAGCTTTGCTAAATTTTTATTGTAGTTTTTACTGATTGATTTGTCTGTGTGACCTTTTTACTCACTGTTTTGTTTAGTTAGTTGGCATATTTTGCAGACACCCTAATGGTTATGGACATCAAATGGGTACAACAACCCTGTGTTTCTAAAGGTTAGCCAGACAGTCCACTTATACTGTGGTGATGAGACCATAAGAAGGCTGAAACATGCATGTCCACAGCTAGTGGGGTTTGGCTTTATTGGCCTGAATTTGTCCATAACAGACTTAAAAAGAATAAAGTCATGGGCATTCAGAATTGCCATATAGCTGAAACACCTGGTGTCCTTAAGGGGTCATTTACATATATGATATATCCTATATACTTCTAATACCAGAGGTTTAAGGAATCACACAGTGGAAACACTAGCTTGGCTAGATTTTTCTTGTACTCTGTGTACCAAGAAAAAAAGTCAGATGATGTGCAGAAGCCAGCCATCACTGCAGAACTTAAATTACGAGTGTAATGAGGTCTTCTATTTCTAGCCTTTTGTGGCCAGAAAATGAATAAATCAAATCTGTAACTTGGCGCAGGGATTATATGGTGCAATGGAGATCTGTGTAGGTGGCTGACAAATACAAAAGAAAGTACTCTAGTGGCAAGATCATGTATTCCAAAAATGTAATATGATCAAATCCTGAACAGTTTTGGACGTTTTCTTTTTTTAGGGCAAAAATAGGCAGTCCATCAAACAATAGGAAAGATATGCTGTTAGTACCAGAAGCCATAAAAAGAGAGATACTAGAACAACTGAATGTCAGTACCATAAGTCATAAAATAGAAAGACTAAAATAACTTAATATGTGTAGTATTAAAGAAGCAAGGTGGCTAGGGACATGAAAATCTTTCAGTCATTTCAAGGAATCAAGATCACGTATGGATATCAGTAGTTTGAGAGCTTGCAAGGAGAAAGTCTGATGAAACAGGGTAGAATGCACTGGGAAAATGTAAGGAAATCTTTTTTTTTACAAAAGGGGTGGTGCATAATTGAAAAAAGTCTTGATGATGACAAAGTAAAATCAAAATCAGTGGGCAATTCATGATTGCATGGGTCTGCCACGAGGCAGTTATAAGAGGTGGGAAAAGTAATTTGCTAGTTAAATAGGCTCTGCTGCTTTTAAAGCAGCTAGGGAGGTAATGCAGTCTGGTGAACAAAATAATGGTTACTTTACATCAGATAATTTGTTTCTATATTTGTAAGATGAATTCTAGAGATGCATAAAACATATTAGTTAAGGAAGATAAATTAGGTGTAGGAAATATTTAAAAAGTAGTGTTCCTTAAGCTGTAGGAACATGTGATGGATATAAATGCTTCAAAGTATCACATATATACACACTATGATTAAGTGTAATATTAACTAGCCATGTAAGTGGTGTTTTATATTTTTTTTCTCATACAAAATCTTTATTATATAAACTCTTTTGAATATATGAATTAAACTATATGTAAACTAATCTTTGCATTAGAAGTCCTGCATATATGTATTTAATTAAATTCAAACTTTGTGAGAAATGCGAATGATGAAAACAAATTCCAAATTAATGAAACTTTTTGTGACCCATAGGTGGCAGCATTGAAGTCTATAACTGCTGGCACACTTATTGCCTGAAATCCAGGAATTTCATTTCAGTTCATTTGGATTTTCCTTGTGTGTTCATGGTTTCATATAAAATATAAACATGCTATTTGAATACTACAAAAAGATTTAAAGATTTTAAGATGTTTGAATTAATGTGCTTTAATTGTTTAACACAAAGAGCATTGCCAGTGAAACAAATAAATATATGGTTAGCAGATTAAGCTATTTACATGATGTGTTTTACAGCAAATATTTAAATATTTTATTAGTAACAGTGGTACATTTTTAGAGTTCAGATCACTTGTTTGAAAGCAAACTGTCTGAAAACAGCACTAACAATCCTAAATCCAAAAGCTGGTAGCAAACCTAAACCTAGCAATAAATATAAACTATAATCTTGACAGTTACCAACACTTAGCTAAATCTAACCATAACTTTAATGTTAACAGTCACCAGCACTTCAACAAACATATAACTCAACTGCATACTGATGGAAATATTGATCCTTTATGTGGGAAAATACATTCTGATTAGGACGTCAACACAAAGGGAATCCACTTTGGTTGCCTTAGCATCCAGTCTCAGCATTTATTGATTAACACTCTCCCTTTTGACATTCAAGGTTTTGGGGTGAATGACAGCTTAATTTACATCCAGTGCCAGATTAAAAATTAAACCCTACGATGGGCCTTGATTGCTCATTGGTGCCACTGCTTGATCGTCTTTCTCTCCATATTTTGATCTCTCAGGTATAAGAAGTCTCATTGATTTGGTAACCAGAACCTTTTTCAAAGTATGCGATTCCATCCACAATGGATAGTGGCCACTGTTGTGAGTGGAGTCTCACTGCTGTGATGGTAAGCTTATTCTGAGATCTGTATGATACAAGAAATCTGCTAACTAATGTAATTGTGTCTGCATGTCAGCGCCTTGAAAGTGAAAGCAGCATTTCCTGACCTACAGGGATGGACATAGATCTTCGTTAAAGACTTAATTACTGTTCTTTTGAATAGCATGTCCATAACTTGCCATATCAGCAAGGAATTGGGAATACTTTGACATACATACTAATGCCAAGGAAACTGTTATGCTGTGCCACTGGAACATGCACTAGAGCTTCTTGCTACGCGTTACCATTCTTGGAGTTAAACAAATATGTTGGAGGTACTCAGCAGTAATATTGCTTTCAAAGACTGGAATCAACTTTAATGGGGATCTCTTTGTATCTCTGTGCAGCTGTGCGTGTTAAAAGTGGTACTGCCTAATACCTTGCCTTCAGGATCTCACAGAAAATAACGTGATGGTGACCTCCTGTATGTTTCGCTACCCAATTAATTTGTCTGCAGTCCAACAAAATCATAGCAATGCTTTTCATTAGGAGTGCTCTTACATGATGCTCGCAGCAATGGTTCATGTATTCACCTTTTGGTTATAAAGTATCCTCTAATGAAGCATTTAATTCAGGATTCATTTTTGCAATCTACAGAAGAAGCAGTAACCAATCCTGGGGAACTCGTATATCTGCTGCTTCTGGGCTTAAGTTAGTAATTACAACCTTGGTCCTGTCAGACCCAGTCATGTACATTCACAGTTACTGATCACATCCAAACTTATCTATAAAACAGGATTAGAGCCATATTAAATAAGCAAGCAATAATGCCCAACAAAATGTGTGTTTGTGTGTTATTGTGAGTGCCCTGGAGGGCATTATTGCTCTTAGAGAATGGACTAGCTGTGTGTTTTTTTTTTTTGTTAATAACTATATATATATATATATATATATATATATATATATATATATATATATGTTTTTTTTAAATAATTGTGATGTAAAATAGTTCCTCCGCCTACTGTTTCAAGCTTACTTTTTTATATGCTGGCAAATTATTGGGAGTAGAAATCAGTAAATAATGAGTTATATTTAAGTTTCCAACTTTATCACACGCCTCAACGAATCAGGGGCAAAACTCAACAGAATCAGCGACAAATCCAGAAGTAATCAAGGACACTTTAAAAATATTAGTACTATTGATTCAAGACATCGACAGAATAAGAGAATGTGAATGAATATACATTTTCTTAAGTAAAAAGTCTATAACTCTATTTATTGTTGTTTATTAAATGTAATTTAATTTGCCACCTGTTCTCCAAAAGCCCAGACTTTAGGAGGGAATAAGGGAGGCAGAGCTTAAATTTTAATCAAAATCAGGAGTATTCCTGAAAATCAGGGACAGGTGAGAGGTATGGTTCATATCCATTAGAGAATGCATATTAACATAAGTCATGTTATTAAAACAACTTTATAATTTTATAAAAGCAATATTTGAAAATCTGTCGCTATTTTTAAGCCTTTGTTCCCCCATTATTTTAGGCTTTATCCAGATTTCTTGAGCTGAGAGGTTGAGAGGTTTGCATACCTTTTAGGAGTTGCATCCACTGTTCGACTGATTTCTCTCTCTCTTTCTCTCTCACTCACTCCTTCACACACACACACACACACACACACACACACACACACACACACACACACACATACACTCAAGCTGCCATACACTCACACATGCAGACAGAAACAGAAACACACTTATACACAGACCATTTGTTTTAATTTTACACTCACTAAACAGTAAAAACGCTGCTTAGTGAGTGTAAAATAATGGCTCGATCACTCTCACTCTCACTTTCACGCACCCATATACTCACACCCACAGACATAAACACACACATTTTTCTATTGTTGTTAATTTTCTTTTGTTTAATTTTACACTCTCTAAACAGCAAAAGTGCTGCTTAGTGAACAATAAATGATGTGAAGCAGCATACATGTTTTTCAGTGGGCATTGTCTGTACATCAGAGTGGCGACGTACAGGTCACTCATTCTCTAAAACACTGTATCTATACCCCCCAAGCGGATGACTTAATTCTATTGTCAAACTACCTCAACTGATAACAAAATCCAACAACACTGCAGACAGCATTACTGTACCTCCTCCTGTGTTCCCAAAAAAAATGTGAACTCCTTGCGTCTACCGCTCAAACAATCCATGAATAGTACATCTTTCAAGCTGCAACTTAAAAAAATACTTAATGGACTCATGGCGGTGCTCTTGCTATACACCTGACTGGTCTATCTGTTTACCCTTAGTCCAGACCATAGTGCTCACTAAACTCCTTCTGTTGTTTAGGACAAAATTACCATTACTGCTGCCACACTATGGATTCTTCTCAGCTCTTGAATCTCTCCTCTACTTATATATATGTTGTAACCATTGTAATCTACCTGTCTGTATTTTAACATAGGACCTCACTTTGTGTTACAACTCTGCTTGTTAATATTTTTTTAACTGTTGTTTATGCTGATGTATTCTCATAACATCCACCTGCTGCTTTTACTGAATGATGTAACGTTTCATGGTTTGTGTGGAGATTTTCTCTGAGGGCCTCCACTAGAAAGTGACATTTCACGTGCCCAGGCAGATCATCCAGGTAAGCAAAAGCTAATGAATAAATAATTATGGAGGACGTGGAAGAGAATTGTGGAGTATTGCGGTTTAAAGGATGCAGCATGGAGGAATGAGCAGCATGGAATAAACAAATGGCACTTAATGAGAAAAATGAGAGGTGAGAGTCAAGGTTCATGAGTTCATATATTGATATGTTTTGAATATATGTACATGTTAGCATACGTCTGAGATTAAACACTGAGTTTTACTTAGTTTGCAGAGTTCGATGCACTTGTTTAAATTGCACGTGTATGTATTTTAGTTATTTGTAATGCAGATAATGAAACATACACAGTACAGTACCATTAACTAAAATAAACATTTGAAAAACACATTGCAAAGAACAAATGCATACATACATACATGTTATCATATTTGCAAATGATAAAAAAATGGATTTTAAAAACAACTTTCAAAAAATAAGCCTTTAAAGCCTGCCAGTTGCCAGAAACTTATGAAAAAAAACTAAATATTTGTATTTTTCCTTGTTCTTTTGTATAGTACTACTGCCTCTGTCACTCACTAAAATGGTACTATTATTTAATAATTTTATCAGTCAAAATGGCCTGTTGGTGGCTGCCATACTGATTTGATTTTGTTTTTCAACCATGTCTTCTTCTTCCCACAATACACTTTGTGCCTCCAAAGTATGGCAGTACATTGACGCCCCTTTTCCTTCAGGCTATTCTGTCATTCATTTATTTTATTTATTTATTTATTTATTTTACATTTGTTGACCGGGCTAGTCTAGCTGGATCAAAGTCCATTTTCAGTAGAGGCCCGGGGAGAAAAGCTCCACAGATAAAAGCAAGGTAAATTATAAACAAGTACAATACACTTATGAGACTGGCAATGAGCAAAATACAATGATATTAGTCCAGGTATGGTTGTACAAATCTAAGAAAAAGCAAATAATACCAACTATGCATTTAATACTTTCATACTTCTTTTTGAAGTTCAAATGTAATGGATAGTTATAAAAACATTAATTGTTAATTAATAATTTTTTTTTTTTTTTTTTTAATTCATGTTTGAGAGTGGTAGTAACAATGTAATCATTAAGTCTTTATGTGATCAGAGAGAAACATTACAGAGTTGAATAAAGAAATATGAAAGTTGAAAGATGAGAGCAGGTTAGTCTGGATTGGTGCAAGAGCATAGCCAGAAATTGTTTAGATGTAAAAGAAGTTGTTTTTTAAAGTGAGGAAGAGTGGGTAGAGAGGAGATATGTGTGGGGAGGTTATTCCATATTTTACCAATTGCGTTTGAGAAAAGGCAGTTTCCTGCAGAATTTGTAATTCTAGTAGTGTTGACTTGTAGCTTTTCGGAGGAGCGTAGTTGTTTCAGGTTACAATAAGGAGTCAAGAGGTTGCTAAGGGCTGGTGTTTTTGATGGTTGATAAAGAATTTTGTGTGCTATTTGAAGTTGTTGATAGATAAGCTTGTTAGGAAGTTCCAACCAGTGTAATACTTTTAGGTTTAGACAGTGGTGGGTTCTATACTTAGATGCTGTGGCAAATCGAGCTATATGGCAAGCTAAGAACTTGGTTATATTCAACTGAAATTGGTTCTGTTTTGTTTGTTTCATGACTGTATCCAGGCCTACTGAATGAAGCTTTGTTTATATGCTTGTTGTTTGTTTGTTTGTTTATTTCTGGAAGCTAATTCCACCTACAGTCAGACACACCTGAGCGAGAGGGTCAGTAAGTTGCCTATCGGCGCTAGAATCATAACACACACAGCCACCGTCACTCCCCACAGCAAAGTCACCCACAGCACAGCACAAATACCATGCATGTGTGAACGACCTGAACTACCTCCCTCCCCCTGATGAATGAAAGAGACATAGGAGAGCTCTGACAGCTCTATTCAATGTATACCGTCTGCTCAGAGGTGACATGTGCCTGACATACAAGGCCATGTCCAACCTGCCACTAAAACAAGCTTGACCGGATATAAATAGGGCGTGCTGGAGAGGGACAGATTTATCACAGAGAGACTTTATGCTGTTATGCTAAAAAAACGGTCCATGTGAGAGGCAGAGCACCTCGCTGACTGTAGTTAGTTTCCTAAGGTTACCTTTAGAGAGATGAGTGTAGATAGGGGAAGCATACAGTAGGGTAGAGATAAGATGGGATTGTGCTAAGGTGGACCGTGCTTTGGGTGTAAGGAAGGGTTTGATTCTATACAGTGAGCCAATCTTTTATTCACTGCTTTTATTGTGTTATTGATGTGATAATCAAAATTAAGATTATTATCAATAGTAACACCTAGCAGTTTTGTAGTAGAGTCAGAAATGTGGGAATTATCACTTGCAGTAATAGTGAAGTTTAGTTGAGTAGATTTGTGGGTAGGTGAGAATAGTAATAGCTTAGTTTTTGGGGTTCAAGAGAAGACATCTTTTTGAGAACCATTGTTCAACGGTTGAAAAGGTTGATTGGGTCAGTGACTGGAGTTCTATTTGAGAGGAAGCTGTACAAATTATGGTTGAATCATCTGCATATTGTATGCAGGTAGTGTTTTGGATAGATGATTGGAGATCATTAATAAAGACAGAAAATAAAAGTGGTCCTAGTATAGATCCTTGGGGTACTCCTAGAGAGATGGGTAGTAGAGTGGATAGAGAATTTTTCCAGAGTACTGCTTGTTGCCTGTTTTCAAGATAGGATGAAAACCAGGATATTGAAGAGTAATCCAGGGCAAGGGATTTAAGTATGTGTAGTAGAAGTCTATGGTTTACCATATCGAAGGCTTTTGATAGGTCAAGGAAAAGTGAAGAGGTTAGTTTGTTGTTGTTACGGTTGCAGTTGATAGTATTGGTAAAAGAAAGTAGAGCTGTGGTAGTACTGTGTGAGGGTCTAAAACCATGTTGTGTGTTAGCTAGCAGTTTGTTATGGAGGAGATGGTTGAGTAGTTGTTTGTGTATACATTTTTCCATGATTTTGGCTAGAGGAGATAATAGTGCAATGGGGCAAAAGTTAGAAAGGTCAGTAGATTTAGAACAGAGTACTTTTTTTTGCATCTTTGAAGTGAGTGACAGGCATTTATATCACATTATCGAAAGCCGAAAACACCGAACACCATTTAATCGAACCTAAATAATCGAAAGCACACAATATCGAACATTCAGAACAGCAAATTTTTTCCCAGGGAAAAATTCGCTATTCCGAAACACATTCACACATCACAGGCACACCAAAAAAACAGCAATCCACACACTTACACTTAAAAACATACATCTAACCCTACACTAAACTATACAAACACTACTATCTATCAACTTACCTTAACCCAACCCTAACACTAAGGTCCGTCACTAACACACACTCACCTTACCCGCGCCCTAACCCTAACTCACTTAATCCACCTCTAACCTTAAACTCTGTCACTATTGCACACTCACCTCACCAGCGCCCTAACCCTAACTCACGTAATCCGTGCCCTAAACCTAACGTCCACACAATCACACACTTACCTGAACCCCCGTAACTTTCCACCACTGTGCTAAAAATAACGAAGCCACAGAAATGGACAACCAAATTATTTCCCTAGGAAAGAATTCGATGTTCTGCAGCTTCGCTATTTTTAGCGTTCGATGCATAGTGTTTGACATTGTGGCATTCGACGTTATCGGCTTTCGATAACGTGATATGAACCCAGTGACAGTGCATTTGTTAGTAACTCCTATTGATTTGCATTCTTTCTCATTATCTAAACAAACGTTTATATCCCATTTCTTGTTTTAGATGTCAGACTACAAGCAGTAGCTAAGAGAGTTGTGTTTGTAAAGGGTAAGAATCTGCAGGAAATCCAGTTCTCTCACAATTCTTGTAAGTCAAAAGTGTCACATTTCCTGCCTTTCATATCTCAATTGTCCAATCAACCCATGAGTGACAGTGCATGTTGGCAGAGCCATAAAAGTACTTTTACTTTGCCTGATTAAGCGGACATTTATTTTGTGGTCCCAATAAGATATAAAGAAGGCAGGGACTATATACCTTGGTTATTATCAACAAATGATCTTCAACATTCACAAGGACAAACTGTAGACCAAGATTAATTAAAGGAGTCCAAAATAAAACATAGTAAATTGAAGATAAAATTGATGTCTAGGATATTGCAGAGGTATTTGAAACAGATTGCAAGAGTTAGAGGTGAAGTTCAAATAGTTTAATAAAGAATTAACATTATGAACTACTAATAAATCTGCAGTGTAGAGTTTAATTTCTTCATTCTCCACCTACATTTTGTATGACTCTTAAACAGCACACCGGAGTAGATTAAACCAACCTCCATTAAACAGAAACAATGTGTCTGGTGGATTTGATCATTATATCCTTAAATTCTATAATCAGTCTTCATTTTTTTGTGCTTCAGTGGAAATTAATTGTTTGAATGCAATAATTTCACTTTGCTATTTGTTTTACTTCTAAAACTGTCAGTAGCCTCTGTCCAGTTAGTATGCATTAAAATGTCACTATCGGTGTACTTTCAAAGCCATTTTTATTATGCGTAAATCTAGTGCATCGGTCAGTTGATGAACATGTAGGAAGTGTCACATGACCTTTTAGTTTTCTCTTCCCTATTTCTGAAAGGACAGGGAAAGTGTCAGGATGAAACTGTATTCATTATGATAAAAGTAAGTACCATTAAATTATATTGCAACATGAAACAAAAACACAATGCATAGGAAAAAAAAAAACAGTTGACTTGAAAATGCGTGAAATATCAAAATTCTCATGTTTTGTGGAGGTGAGGCATGCAGCCCACTGCAGCTCTGTGCACTTGATATAGTCAGTTCTTATGATGTTACATCTAAGGGTAAAGGGATGCATTCCCCCTCCCAAAGCCCTGAGAAACGTGCAGTTTAGATTAGAGGGAACAACGTTTGGCAAAGCTGCAGTCCAGCTCAGGCATCCTGCTTAGTAGAAGTATTGCTGTTAAACCCATAAGGTCTGGCAGTTAGTGCAGAGGATCCAGGCTATGGGCTGTTAAAGAGATGCCATATAGTAGAGGGTTTGATTCCCTTAGCCTTCATTTGCCTATTGTACAACTCCGAACAAGTTACTTAACCAAACGGTACTCCCAGGCTGAGCATGAAAAAGTTTGGCATGCATCAGTGCACTGTAGCCTGGATAACAAGTACAAATAAATGAATAAAAACATATATTTTACTTTGAATTATGGCACAACAGTATGCCCAAAGAATAAATAGACTATCTGGACTTCAACAGGACTTATGGCTCAATCTCACACTGAAAGGTAAGTGGAAGAACAGACAGACTGAGGCTAGGATCAAGAGCGGAGAATTGGATGGCTGCTTAGTGAGTGTAGGAGTTAGGACAGTGAGGGATCCAAGGGTATGGTGAAAGGGATGACATCAGGAATAAGAAATGACATGTGGAGTATATGCAGGGGGGGGGGGGTCAGTCCCTAGTCCAGGTCTCTTCAGAGCGTGTGTTTCAGACACACCTGAGATAATGGAGAACAGAATCAGCTTTTTCATGGGTGTCACAATGATAAGAGCAACAATAGAGGAGAGTTTTGGAAGGATCTAGAAAGGCTGAGCAAGTGAGCAGAAAGGTGGAAGGTAAGGTTAAAGAAAAAGTATTGTATTTAGGTCACAATAACCCTAGTGTGAATAATTATCTGAGAAGAATGGTTCAGATAGCAACTTGGCAGGAAAAGGATCTGCAAGGGTGCAGAGTGAGAAGGCAGCAGCAGTAAACAGAATGCAAGGTATGTCCTCAGCAGGATGGATTTCAGAAGCAAAGAGGTAATACTTCTACTCTTCATTGCCCTAGGTAGGCTCCTTGGCTATTGTCTGCAGCTCTGGAAATCAGATAAGATAAATAACTTCATTGTCCTAGGAGGAGTCTGGACGAAAGCTGCCTGAACATTAACAAAAAACTAGAACAGATGAAGTTCTTCTCAACAGAGACCACAATAAATTAGTGGTATGTGATACTTGTGTAGAATATGATGTCAGGGAGATGTAACAGCACTTTCTGAGGGCAGCAGGGGGTCACCAAGTAGATTGTAGGGACCGACTAACCAACCCTAAAGTAGTTTTTCACAGAGAAGATTGTGTATACTTGGAAAGGACTTTTGGAAGGAGCAAAGGAGAACAAATCCACAGAGACCATCACGTAGGTATGGGGCATGTGGAGAAAGATGGGGGGCAGTATAAAGGTTTCAGTCTATGCTCAACAAGAGAAAAGCCAGCTCATTAAAATACTGCCATCAAATTAGTTGTAGATTATTGATCTTATCAAAACAGTGCCACAGATAGTACAACACGGAGGCCATCTACTCAATAAATTATTTATTTATTTTTTAATTATTTGCTGTTTAACAAGGTTGTGAGGCAGTGGATTGATCCAAATGAACCTATTTCAGCCACAGTCCAAAAAGATAACATTTGCATTCATACGAAATAAAACAGACACATTATGCATATATATAAAATCAGAACAATGCAATAAAATATACTACTTTACAAAGTGTCAATAAGATTCGTATACAGATACAGTTTGAATAAACATTAAATTAGATTCATTAAAACAGTCAGAATATAAAATGTCTGTAGTCTTTGCTGAATGTGCTCAGTAACTTAAGGAAAGTTTGCTCACATATTTTAAGCAAATATTTGTATGTAGGATGGCAGAATGTGGCATTGAGGTTGTAGAGCAATAGGCAGTACATCAGTAATAAGTGTTTACACTGCTTACTCAGGTTCACAAGCTTTTCCATGTGTAATAACTGGGCTGTCAGTAATATGTGGGAACAATAAAGAGCAAGTATTGTGGAACTTTATGTTCCATCAGACTGCATACAGCATGGGTGGCTGCAGTGGGGCAGCGGTTAGCGTTGCTGCCTCACAGCAAGAGGTTCTCTGGTTCAATCCTTGGCTGGGGTGCCTTCTGTGTGGAGTCTGCATATCCTCTTTGTGATCGCGTGGG
Source organism: Protopterus annectens (assembly GCF_019279795.1). Taxonomy (NCBI): domain Eukaryota; kingdom Metazoa; phylum Chordata; order Ceratodontiformes; family Protopteridae; genus Protopterus; species Protopterus annectens. The sequence goes on from NC_056737.1 coordinate 649,149,779, forward strand.
TTTCCTCCCACATCCCAAAGACATGCTGTAGGTGGATTGGACACTCTAAATTGGCTCTAGGCGTGAGTGTGTGTGTGTGTGTGTGTGTGTGTGTGTGTGTGTGTGTGTGTGTGTGTGTGTGTGCCTTCTGTGGAAGGATGGGCACCGGGCTGGCAACCTGACACTGTAAAACTCCACTGCCAATCATGAGCGAACATGTGATCCGCTGTGGCGACCCCTAACTGGGAAAAGAAGAAGACTGCATACTGCTGTTTTTGTAGACAGTTAAGCAGTTTTGAAACTGAATTGCTTACCATCCCTTTACCATCCTAGCAGTTTAAAATGCTGTTAAAGAGATTATCCTAAAGTTTAGGACTAACATATATAAATAAATAAATTAATTAATTAAATGAAGGAAACTGCATACTCAGTGAAAGTTATTTTTAAGTCTGTACTGCTGTTGTGTTGTCTAAAATAGGATTGCTGTTGGTATCAAGTACTGTTTATTCTCAGTTTGGATATGAGTAGAACTGAGATATCATATACAACTGAGTTGTCAGGCAGTTTTGCCTACCAGTGCCAATCCGAGAAGGTGTGTGCATTGGTATACAAAGAGTAAGACTACAATTTTCAGGGTGATATAAATTTGTTCTGTCTTGGGGTGGCAGAATAAAATGGCATATGCTGTTGGATAATAACTTAAAAATGTCTCTAGTGATAGGGAACCGAGAGATTTTGTGTTGGTCATAAATGGTGGATTTAGTTTTGATTTCATGCCTTAGTAACATAGATTCACTGAGAGGTAAAAATTCTATCTTTAAAAAAAAATATATATATATATATATATATATATATATATATATATAAATAAATATATATATATATATATATATATATATATATATATATATATATATATATATTGAAGCCCCCATTACATTATCAAAAGTACAGAAAACCAAAATTCACAACAATGAGATGAAAAGATCATAAGTTCAAAACAATAAAATTTGACATTGCTGAAACCTGAAACCAAGAACCACCAACTGCACATGTCAAACAGCAGTATGAGATTTTGAATGGAGATTGTGGTACAAAGTAAGAAACCAGGCGCTCTATTTAAATACTAAATTTTAATACTGAAATGTATGTATTGTACAGGTTCTTAATGTAGATTGCGGTACAGTGAGGATCAGGAAATTTACCCTTTTCCCCACTGTAGTGCGATCTCAGAGATGGTATGTATAATTTTCAGGGGGTGTAGGAGGTACAGCCCCCCACATGGGGGGTGCAGGGAGGCTTGACTCCTGCAAAATTGTTAAAAGGGGTACAATTTTTGTTAAATCTTCTTCTTTTTCTTTTGGCTGTTCCCGTTAGGGGTCGCCACAGTGGATCATCTGTTTCCATTTCTTCCTGACCTCTGCATCTTGCTCTGTCACACCAACCACCTGCATGTCCTCTCTCACCACATCCATAAACCTTATTGTAGGCCTTTCACTTTTCCTCTAACCTTGCAGCTCCATCCTTAGCATCCTTTTCCCAATATACCCAGCATCCTTCCTCAGCACATGTCCAAACCAAAGCAATCTCACCTCTCTGGCTTTGTCTCTAAACTGTCGAACCTGGGCTCACCCCCTAATATACTTATTCCTAATCCTGTCCACCCTTGTTTCAACCTAGTGCAAATCTTAACATCTTTAACTCTGCCACGTCCAGCTTTGACTCCTACCTTTTTCCTCAATGCCACTGTCTCCAACCCATATAACATAGCTGGCCTCACTACCCCCCTGTAGAACTTCCCTTTCACTCCTACTGGTACTCGTCTGTCAGAAATCACTCCTGACACTCTTCTCCACCCACTCCACCCTGCCTGCACTCTCTTCTTCACCTCTGTTCTACACTCGCCATTACTCTGAACTGTTGAACCCAAGTATTTAAACTCATCCACCTTCGCCAACTCTACTCCCTGCATCCTCACCATTCCTCTATCCTCCCTCTCATTCACACACATATATTCTATCTTAGTCCTACTGACCTTCATTCCTCTCCTCTCTAGGCATACCTCCACCTCTCCAAGGTCTCCTCAACCTGTTCCCTACTCTCACTACAAATCACAGTGTCATCTGCAAACATCATAGTCCATGGGGACTCCTGTCTGATCTTGTCTGTCAACCTGTCTATCACCATTGCAAATAAGAAACGGCTCAGAGCTGATCCTTGATGTAATCCCACCTCTATCTTAAACGCATCAGTCACTCTCACCACAGACCTCACAGTTGTCACACTACCCTTGTACATATCCTGTACCACTCTTACATACTATTGTGCCACTCCTGACTTCCTCATACAATACCACAACTCCTCTCTAGGCACCCTGTCATATGCTTTCTCTAAGTCCACAAAGACACAATGCAACTCCTTCTGACCTTCTCTGTACTTCTCCATCAACACTCTCAGAGCAAACATTGCATCTGTAGTGCTCTTTCCTGGCATGAAACCATACTGCTGATCATTAATCATCACCTCCCTTCTTAACCTAGCCTCCACTACTCTTTCCCATAACTTCATGCTGTGACTGATCAGTTTTATCCCTCTGTAGTTACTACATCTCTTTATATCACCCTTATTCTTAAAAATTGGTACCAAAACACTTTTTCTCCACTCTTCAGACATCCTCTTGCTTTCCAAGATTTCATTAAACAATCTGGTTAAAAACTTCACTGCCATTTCTCCTAAACACGTCATTGTTTCCACAGGTATGTCATCTGCACCAACAGCCTTTCCATTCTTCATCCTCTTCATAGCTATTCTTACTTCCTCCTTGCTAATCCATTGCACTTCCTGATTCACTATCCTGACATCATCCAACTTTCTTTCTGTCTTATTCTCTTTATTCGTCAGCCCCTCAAAGTACTCTTTCCATTTGCTCAACACAGTCTCCTTGCTTGTGGGTATGTTTCCCTCATTATCCTTTATCACCCTTACCTGCTGCATATCCTTTCCCAGCTTGGTCCCTTTGTCTAGCTAATTGGTACAGGTCCTTTTCTCCCTCCTTAGTGTCAAACTTTTCATACGCCATATCCCTAGCCTTCGCCACCTCTCTGTTTGCCATGCACCTCATCTCCTTATACTCCCGTCTACTTTCTTCATCTCTCTGACAATCGCACTTCTTCTTCACTAACCTCTTCCTCTGTATACTCTCCTGTACTTCCTCATTCCACCACCAGGTCTCCTTGTCCTCCTTCCTCTGTCCAGATGTCACACCAAACACCTTTCTAGCCGTTTCCCTTACTAGCTCTGCTGTAGTTACCCAGCTATTCGGTAACTCTTCACTGCCACCCAGTGCCTGTCTTAACTTTTCCCTGATCTCCACCTCACAATCACCCTTTTTCAATTTCCACCATTTGATCCTTGGTGCTGCCCTCACACTCCTCCTCCTCTTGTTGATCACCAACATCATCCCACAGACCAACCTTCCATGCTGCCTAACTACACTTTCCCCTGTCACTACTTTACAGGCTCCAGTCTCCTTCAAACTGGCCCTTCTACATAAGATATAATCCACCTGTGTGCATCTTCCTCCACTCTTGTATGTTACCCTATGCTCCTCCCTCTTGTTAAAATACATATTCACCACAGCTATGTCCATCCTTTTCACAAAATCTGCTGCCATCTAACCTTCTGAATTTTTCTCCTTAACACCATAATTTTTGTTAAATGATTTGTTTAAATAGAACAGCTGTTTTTTGTGTGTATACAGTAATCTCCATTCAGAATCTCATACTGCTGTTTGACATGCGCAGTTGGTGGTTCATGGTTTCAGTTTTCAGCAATGTCAAATATCGTTGTTTTGAATTTACGATCATTTCGTCTTGTTGTTAATTTAGGTCTTCCATACTTTGGATAATATAATAGGAATGCACATATATGTGTGTATGTATATGTGTGTGTATATATATATATATATATATATATATATATATATATATATATATATATATATATATATATATATATATATAGATCCAGGACGTTTGATTAAATGATCAAACATCCAAATCCATTAAGCGTGAGCATACTTATACGAAAGTGCTTTTCACCGAAGAAGCACTTTTGCGTAAGTATGCCAGTTACCGAGGCTGTACTACGGTGTGGATAATGGAAACTTTTTCAGTTAAAGCACTTCCGTTAAAGTGAGTTCGGTGGTTATGGATTCGGACGTTTGATCATTCAATCAAATGTCCTAGATCCATATATATATATATATATATATATATATATATATATATATGTATATATGTACATAGATGGATTTACTTTAAAATACCGCATTACCAAAATATCGAAATTTATAAAATCAAGACCAGAACATCATAAGCATAATAACATTGAATGTTTAAAATAACTAAACCTGTAAGATCGAAATAGATACTGCTCATGATTGCCAGTACACGGATGTGCTAATTAGAGATTGCGCTGCACACATAACAGAAGCTTCTCCATTTAAACGCAATGTTTAATAGAAACACTGTTGTTTTTTCAGCAGTTTTGAATGGTGATTGCAGTTCATTTTTATTTACCCTTTCCCCCACTGTAGTGTGATCTTGGAGTTAATCTATATAATTTGCAGGGGTGTGGGGGCAGGGGTGCAGGGGGCTTGCCCCTCTGCAAAAATGTTGATAAAAGTAAAGTTTTGTGTAAAATGTTGTGTTTAAATGGAATTGCTGCTGTTATGAGTGCAGAGCAATTGCCATTTTGGACATTCCTCTACTGCCTGACATGCGCAGTACATATTTTGATGTTACAAGTTTCGTTATTTTAAACGTTCAGTCTTATTATGCTGACAATGTTCTGGTCTCAATGTTATGAATTTCGACGTTTTGAAATAGATCTATATATATATATATATATATATATATATATATATATATATATATATATATATATATATATATATATACATATATATATATATATAGTATGTGTTTGTATGCATATATATATATATATATATATATATATATATATATATATATATATATATATATGTATTATATGGCACATTTCCTGTTAACCACCTAACACTTCATGTTGTTTATAAGTAACAACTCTGACATGATGCATTCACTGACAAAGGAAAGCATGTCTCTGTATATAGGACTGCTTCCCATCATCTTTAACAATAATGAGAGTATAATCTATAAAATTTTATGAGCAGGACACTATGAGGGAGACTCTTGAGTTGCCTTTCTTCAAGTTGTCCCTTGATAAAATGATCTGCTCTTATTAGGATAAAGGGGAGGTATAATGTTAAATGCACTTAAAGGGCAGACTGGGAAGACTTACTGTCTCCTTCTGCTATCAAGCAAATCTAATATGATGTAACTGACAATAATCTCTTTAAAACAAATGCATTAGTTTTAATATTATTTTTGTTGGCTGTATTCTCGTGTGCCACCTTACAGTTTATTTCTGCCAAGAAAGAAGATAATAGTCTACCCTTTTTACATTTATTTATCATTTAATAGGGATTTGGCTAGACTGAATGACATGAAATAAAGTTTAGAAATCCTATGTTGGTACAATAAAAGACATCCATCACCTCTGTGTTCCAGCGGTATAAAGTGAAAGAGGCTCAGCGGTAATTATAATTATAGCTGTCAGGATGTTCCCTATTATTTATTTGCACTGATTGCACTGATCTATACTGAGTGGATAAGGTTACAATACCTAGGCCAGTGAAGTCTGTCAGGCACTAGAAAATGCAAAGTGTAAAATTCCACAAGCGCCACATCCATTTGCATTTAGCATTTGGTTAGAGCAAGACAAATAAAATGCCAGATAATTATTCAGGACTGTCTATATATTGGTAAGATTTATATCTGTTTTTTTTTTAACTTTCCTTCTGCTGTACCCAAGTTGTTTTTTAGCTGATAGTACCCAAGCTGTTTTTTTAGCTGATAGCACTGTATGTTTGCATGCATGTTTTTAATGTTTGTGATTGCAGAACTGCTTACTTATCTTAATTATACATAGAAAGAGAACAGGAATTGTGCATTTTGGCTGAAGCCCTGTTTGTTAACTTGTAACAACTCAAACTGAATTACTGTGAAAATGATAAATTGCAACGTAGTCTTTACTAGACAACTGCAAACTAACAGAAGCCTTTTTAGGCATTTTTAAATTAATAATCTGATCATTGAAGCCACCACTAAAGAAAACTACAACAGGCACTTTAAAATGTAAAAGAAAGGGGAAACAATTTAAACAGATCTCTCATACTGAACTAGGAATGGCAGATAATGTCCACAGACTATCAGTTGTTCAAAAAAGTGACATTGAAAAAGTGCCTGCCAGATTAGCTCCGAAAGTTACGGTTATTATCTGCTAATCAGCTTCATCCCATTATCTGGGGTTTGATTCCCTTAAACTCTACCTGTAAACTATGTGACTAACTCCATTAAACAAATGATGCTTCTTAGTTATCTTTGAAAAGGGCACTCACTTACCAGTTAAACAGATAAAAATATAAAACAACCTGAATGAAATGTACATTTCAAACTAACTGTATAAAACTAACAGCATAAAAACAATGGCTATCTCTCCTCTGCTACTTTCCTAGACCTATCTAAAGCATTTGACATGGTCCCACACAAACAACTTATCTCTGTCCTCAATAACCTATCCTTCTCACAATCAGTCATCAACTGGTTTCAGAGTTACCTGTCTGACCACCAACAATCTGTTGTATGGCAGAATGACATATCTCCCCAACTACCTGTCTCCATAGGGGTTCCCCAAGGATCCATCCTTGGACACCTACTCTTCTCTGTTTACACCAATAATCTAGCCTCTGCCACCAAACACAAACATGGCACACTCATACAATAAGTAGATGACTCAACCATCATCTGCTCAGCCCAGTCCCCACCAAAACTGCAAAAAGTCACACAGGAAGCCTTTTCCTCTGTTGAAACTTGGTTGTCCAATGCCCAATTAATACTCAACCCAAACAAAACTAAACTACTCATCTTCCAACCCACCAAACATACTCAAAACAACTCTCACTTTAACATCACAGCGAAAGACAACACCACTGTATACCCAACTGAACACACCAAATTGCTAGGAGTGGAAATAGACAATAAACTAAAACTTGACATTCACATATCCATGACCATAAAAAAGTCCACAAAAAACTAGGAGCGTTATACAGAAATAAGCAATTTCTCACCAAAGCAGCAAAGATTTCAATAGCAAATTCCCACCTTATTTCCACCCTACTTTATGCCTCTCCAATATATACCCACCTAAGGCAATGCGATCTAAACAAGCTAGAGACCTGCTACAACAAAATTGCCAAATTCGCCACAGGGGCATCCTACCGTAGTCACCACTGTCTCTCACTTGCTGAACTGGGCTGGCTTGAACTCCCTCACCTCCTTTAGTGGTATCAGCTCTCTCACCTACAAACTAGTAAACCATCCACTAAATGTCCCATCCCTCCAGAATCTACTCCAACCCTATCGCACCACCAGACCACTAAGATCCAGCAACAAAAATCACTTGCAGATCACTAAAGCCAATAACTCTGCTGGTGAAGCACTATTCTCTTGCAACATAGCCAAATTATGGAACTCCCTTCCACCCACAATTACCTCTGTACCATCATGCACCCACTTCAAAACTTTGCTAAAAGCACACCTAAAAACATGCTGGCTATGCCCTTGCAACTCCCACTCTAATATCACCAACCTCATCCAGCCACTACCTTTCTTTCCACTCCACTAACTACCTTGATTATAGCAAGCTGAGATGCTCATAAGCCTAGTACTTATTATACAGCAGTAACTTTTCATTGTAACATTTGTTAATGTCTGTTATGTACTTCACAGATAATGATTCTAGTTGTCTACTGATGTACTATGTTCTTCATCTGTAAATATGTTGTAAGTAATTGCTATGTTAAATTGTTAATTGCTATGTAATCCAATGTAACTACTGTCTGTTTATTTTAACTGTGGAGCTTTTCTCCCCGGGCCTCCACTGAAAATGGACCTATGTCCAGTCGGACACTCCCGGTCAACAAATTTAAATAAAATAAATAAATAAATAAATAAATAAATAAATAAATAAACTGTATATTGGTATCTGAAGCACAGTATGTTAGTCAGGCATCTTGATGAGTCTAGTCATAAGCCGAATCCATGGTCATTTTGAAATTACTTCTACATCACCAACATGTTGTTGTCTTTCGGCTTTTCCTGGTTAGGGGTCGCCACAGCGGAACTCCGGTCCACTAATGATTGGCAGTAGATTTTCATGAACGTCGAGGTGCCAGCTTGACGCTCAACCTTCAACGAAGGCACACCCATTTATGCATGTCTTTCGAACGCCCACCCAACCGCGGGGAGGACATGCAGACTCCACACAGAAGGCACTCCCTGTACGCCGGCCGAGAATCGAATGGGAGAACCTCTTGCTGTGAGGCAACAATGCGACTGCTGCACCACCACGGAAGTACCTGCATCAACAAAATATTTTCCTTAAAAATGGCATTACTATAATTGTTAAGAAGCATTTTACTCCAGAAAAACATGTGTTCAGAATGTCACTAAGTGTGTCAGCTAGTTTGCACATAATCACAATGAAAGCATGACTTTATATGCAAGGAGTTGTTAAGGCGTCCATACATGAAGACAGAGTATCTTGTTCTTCCCTGATTTGTGTCTTCATTCATAGCCTTAGAAACTATATGCCAGTCACAGGTGCTTTTTTTTTTTTTCGCTCAGCACTCTAGCTTGTTTTCTTGTTTTTAACCTCTCAGCAAAGTAAACTACTATTAGTGGGTAATTGCTACCCCACAAAAGTGGCACATAGGCTTAGCGCCCTTTATTAATTTACTAATATGGGTACAGGCAACCTTTCCAATCAGTGAGTGATATATCCACCATATCACACACAGGTGCTTTGCCTCCCTTTAGCTGTGCTTCTTTCAGTTCATTGAGGTGATGCTAACCTTGTTGCATCCACTACTTTGGAGACTATTTAGTAGATTTTGGCATAAGATTCCTTAGGCAACTTGTGTTTTTATGTAGAGGTATAGTCCTAAATTTTCTGTCCTACTAGTTATTTTTTGGTTGTAGTTCTCTTGGATTGTAATTATTGTTCTGTTTAAGGTGCCAAAGTTCTCTAAGCCTAGACAAGTCACTGTATCTATAACCAGTGACCCGTATTTTTATCAGATATCTAGCACCTCTGAACATTTTATTAGCAAGCACTGCCTTGGCAGTTAAGAAGACTACAAATACTTAGGAACAAAGTGTTCTATGGCTGAAGTGAATCTCAGATAAAGACACACTCATGGGAGCTTTGAAACAATCACATACAAGGTCATTGAAATTGTATCTGTAGCACAGCCTAAATTACCTGCCCCAGTTAGGAGGCTTTGTTCAGCCTCATAGTGCAGCTGATCCCATATAAAATACACAGGAATATAATCATTGCAGTAATGACACTGTAATAAAACATAAAGTAACGTAAGATAAAATATATGGCATTGTTGTATTGTCTTAAACCACCGTCCATTTTGCGCTGGAACAGGCGTGGCTAGGGTGATTGACATGACGACTGGCTGTGATGTCGCATGTAAATGATGCATGATTGACATGTCCTGCAGATTTTCCTATGACAGCATGAATATTCATCGTATAATCTTAATTTACCCTCTTTCTCGATGAAGTGCTTCTCGGAGTTGGTATATTTAAGTAGCAGCAAGGGATGTGGGTGGCACAGTCCCCCATGGGGGGGTGCAGTAAGGGAAAAGGGCATCCCTGCCTAGTCTTCTCAGCTGTTGCACATAATTCATTTTGGCTGATTGGTAGTTGCATTCATTTCCATATAGATGCATGACTTTATAATTTAAGTTTTTTAAGTATGTCAGTAGGCATTACTTGCTGTTCTACCTTTTACAAGCTCATCTGTAGCTTAGTGCTTAGTTTGGAGTTGTTGTAATTCCCGTTATAATGAAGTGTGAGCAGTTTCCCTTACAACTCATTCTGGAAAGTAATAGAGTTCTCAGTTGTTGCAGTTGCCTGGGAAGTTGCACTGAAAATTGCATTGCGATATTTTTCTGACTATATGTCGATTTGGCGGAATTGTCTGCCTTACTTCATTAATTTGAGATCTGGTGGAATTGTCTGCCTTACTTCATTAATTTGAGATCTGGCGGAATTGTCTGCCTTACTTCATTAATTTGAGATCTGTCTGCCTTACTTCATTAATTTGAGATCTGGCGGAATTGTCTGCCTTACTTCATTAATTTGAGATCTGGCGGAATTGTCTGCCTTACTTCATTAATTTGAGATCTTCATTAATTTGAGATCTGGCGGAATTGTCTGCCTTACTTCATTAATTTGAGATCTGGCCGAATTGTCTGCCTTACTTCATTAATTTGAGATCATTAATTTGAGATCTGCCTTACTTCATTAATTTGAGATCTGCGGAATTGTCTGCCTTACTTCATTAATTTGAGATCTGGGAATTGTCTGCCTTTGTCTGCCTTACTTCATTAATTTGAGATCTGGCGGAATTGCCTGCCTTACTTCATTAATTTGAGATCTGGCAGAATTGTCTGCCTTACTTCATTAATTTGAGATCTGGCGGAATTGTCTGCCTTACTTCATTAATTTGAGATCTGGCGGAATTGTCTGCCTTACTTCATTAATTTGAGATCTGGCGGAATTGTCTGCCTTACTTCCTTAATTTGATTCTTCTCTGTCCCTATAAGGTTGAAAATGAGGGGTGACAAACTCTAGACTTATACACATAGCTGTTAACCAGTCAGGGACACATCACAACAGAATAAGGGACACATCCAGAAGTAATAAGGGACAATCAGGGACACTTTTAACATTTTAACAGTCCTATTAACATGAGACACTGACAGAATAAGATGCTTTGATTTAGTTTGCATTTTCTGCAGTAAAAGAAGTGTATAACTAATTATTGCCTTTATTTATTAAGTGCAAGTCATCATCTTTTGTGCAAAAGTCACCAATTTTAGGAGGGAGTAAGAGGGACAGAGTTAAAATTTTGAACCAAAATCAGTTGACAGGTATGTTTATACAGCAGGGGAAAGTTTTGACTCAGTCAGCCTCCATTGCCTACTTGGAGAGAGGACTCTGAGCAACCCAAATAGTCTGATATGGTAGAAGGGAAAAAATGAGCGATACTGGTTTCCTGACTGGACCGCATAGTTAGTAGCTACTACCCTATTTCCATAACATATCATAACTTGGTATATCAGACTTCCAGTACAGTACTTCCGCATGTCGACAATCTCAGATGAATATTCATGCGACTGAGTAAAACATCAAAATGTTTATTCATGCCTTTCGTAAAATATCACCAGGTTCTGTGTGTTGGGCGGGGTTTGGGTGGTGCTTGCTACTGAGTACCCGGTGGGTTAAAATGCTAAAATAAAGCCAAATATATATATATATTTGCAAATATATATTGTCTTTTAGTAAACAAACACATTTTTAAAAATGTAACAGATAAGATGATATACTGAAGTATCCATATTTGTCACTGTAAATATAAATAAAACTCCATAATATATGCTTCTTCAAAAAAATAGGCCTATATATTATGTAAGAAATAATGAAATGTACTAGTGTAGGCCATGTTTTAGATAAATTATGGAAAAGTTGGAAATGTTTCAGTAAACATATGTTTGCAGTAAATAGATAGGCCAAAAGATCACTGTAGTGGGTTCCTGTAAAAAGACATCAGTTCATAAGACCTTAGAGCAAAAGGTATGAGAACTGACCAGAAGGATATGCAGTATGATATGACCCCGCTATAAGCATCAACAACATGTGCACTCATAAAAGTATCTTTTATACCCCCCAAACTCCAGCAGTGTCTTTATTTATTTTTACTTGCGTGATTATTTATTTAATTATTTTTTGCACTCCAAACCCTGCAATGTCAATCAGGCCTCCTTTTTGGTCAGCCTCTTTAACCCATACATTCCTCCCAGAGGAGAGACAACCAGGCTATTTATACTCCTGAGGGGCAAGAGGCAGGTGCCAGCAGGGGTGTAGCTAGGATTTTCAAATTTGTACTCACAGCTCTCAAACTGCTACCACCCTCCCCAGCCAAGCTATGGCCATTCTCATAATTCACGGTTCGCTCTTTTAGTGTCGATGAAGAGGCATTCACTAGGTGGCAACTGCATATACCTACTGGACTCCCCACGTAGGTGGCACTGCATATACCTACCAGACTCCCCATATAGGTGGCATTGCATATACCTACTGGACTCCCCATATAGGTGGCATTGCATATACCTACTGGACTCCCCATATAGGTGGCACTGCATATACTTACCAGACTCCCCATATAGGTGGCACTGCATATACCTACCAGACTCATAGGTTCATAGGTAGGTACTGGGCTATCAGCCCAAGGGCCTATGTAAGCCTAGCCAACAAGGTTCCCTGGCTTACGTCATCCAAGAAAGTTATTTTCCTGTGCCCTTGTCAAGCAGAGACACAGAAGTGATCCCAGGGGCGTATTTCCTATTTCCCATCCACCCATCAAGATTTTTATTGAAGAGTGCTAATGAAGAGCTTTGCTTGACATAGATGGGTAGCCTGTTCCAGAGTATGGGAAGTCTCTGGGACAGGAATCTATCCCTCCAGCATGTCCTGTTTATTGTGGTGACAAGGTTTAGTTCCCTAGATCGTGTAGCTTGGAGGGATTGGGATTTCTTTAGGTGTAGCATGTCCAACAGCTCTGGGTTTGACATAGCTTTATATGTTAGGCAGAGATCACCTCAGAGTAGGCGATATGCTACAGAGTAAAGCTGGAGTTTTTTGAGATGGTCAGTGTAGGGCATTTGTTTGAGGCCAGTAATTCTCTTTGCAAGGTACTTCAGTGGCCTTTCCAGCTGCTGCAGATGTATTGTGAGGTACATTCTTAAAGGGGCGTTGTACTCCCTATATAGGTGGCACTGCATATACCTACAAGACTCCCCGTATAGGTGGTACTGCATATACCTACTGGATTCCCCATATAGGTAGCACTGCATATACCTACCAGACTCCCCATATAGGTGGAATTGCATATACCTACCAGACTCCCCATATAGGTGGCACTGCATATACCTACCAGACTCCCCATATAGGTGGCACTGTATATACCTACCAGACTCCCCATATAGGTGGCACTGCATATGCCTACCAGACTCCCCATACAGGTGAAGACTTTATGTACTAAAATACTATTCAGCTATACGTGTTCCTGTACCACAAAGAAATACTATGAATGAAGCTTCTAGAGTGACATAATAATAAATATAATTATAGCAATGCTATTTGTGGAAGAAAACAGCTGCACCCAGGACTTAATCATGCAGACTCTTAACTAGGCTAAATAAAGATTTGCAACCACAAACCACTAACTAAATTAAACAAAATAGCAATGTATACACAAATGAAAGTGTTGGCTCCTCAAGAAAAGTCAAGAGCAGTTTTTGATTAAACAATATCCCAGAACCTGTTTATCAAGAGAAAAGAAAATAGAACATTATTATAGTAGAAATTCATAAGAGTGCTAAAATGTATTTAAATGCTGCACACACTCTCAGCTCTCTTATCTCTTTGGAGTTTTCTAAACTATAAGAGACAGTATAGTAACAACTGTTGTATGTGACTACAAAGTTAACATAAGTTTCTTAGTCACACATTTCCACAGGAAAAGTTAAATTGTCCTTGATAGCAATAGTAAAGTGAAACTATGACCACAATCAAGAAATCACATACCATATTTAAGATGCTACGTTTGTAGTTTATTACATATATATAATTATTACACAAAGTCACATTTAATGACTAATGTTTCCCAGTTCCATAATCCCATGAAAATATCCATATCTGAAAAACATTTTAAATGTTACCAATAGCTGTTTGGATGGTAAAACACATGCCTGATACATTTATTTCAAACTGCAGTCTGGTGTATTATGCAGAACAGAGAAGCACACAGACCTGATCATTTATACTTGTGCCATCTTATTGACTCCAGCAGATTTCAAACACAACATTGTGGCACTGAGAAGGTGGACACATCTGACAGTACTCAAACACAGTGACCAAATGACATGAAGCAATAACCCTGGGACCCCATACTGCTGCAGCATTTCTCACAAAACATTCATGGGTACATGGCATAGCTTTCAACCTCTTAGCACAAAAAATCTGGACAAAGCCAAAAATAAGGGGGACACATTTTAAATATTGTTCTTATAAACTTAGAAAGTTGCTAGAATAAAAGGTTTTGTGTTACTATGCATTTTCTGAAGGATATTAAATCTGAAACTCAAATATCTGTCATTATTTGATGAATTAATTCCTCACTACTTCACCACAAAAATCCAGAAATTCACATATTTTATGAGGAACAGACCATAATTATGAGGCAAAACTCTGGAGATTTGAGAGGTAGGGCATATGGTCTCACCCATTCTGCAAGTCCACAAAACACTTGTAGGTAGTGTAGAATATTATTCCAATATCTGTTCAAGGAAAGATGTCTGAACTAGGGGCATGAATATTTTGCAGAAAGTTTTGCAGACTGTCTTCAGCTGCAAAAATACTTTTTTAGTCAATGGCTATTATATAACTATTACAGCTCAGATGCAGTACATTGTACTATTTTATGTTTCAGTAAAAAAGTATCATTAAAGTTGATTTAGGAGTTTATATTTACTGCTGATACTGGCATTCCAGCTGTTTGGTATTAAATCATTTGTAGATTTGCAGAACTTAATTATTTCTATCCCAATGTATATTAAACCATACATTAGTCATTTAATTAATTAATTGACTATTACTATTTGTTTGGTATATAGAATGACATGGTGATTAATTGCTATATCAGAGCAATGAAGTTTATATCTTCCTACATTCCTAGCTTAATAAAACAAGACAATTTTGTTATGTAATCACGTAATTTATAGTTAGTGTGTGCGACAAGTTCATATATTAAATATCTCATCATTCATCCTATAAAACTGCTGTCATTAATGCAAAATTTAATACATTCAGGCCAACACGGCTGTTGGTAGATCAAAGAAAGAAACATAAAAAAATAAATAAGCAGCTTAATAAATAAATACAGACATTACTTACAAACAAATAAAAAAAAAGAAAATAACTTATGTATACATAAGACATATAAAGACACACACACACACACACACACACACACACACACACACACACACACACACACACACACACACACCCTCTTACCTGATAATCTGTTCGTGATCACCACAATGATAATCCATTCGCGATTGCCTTACACTCACTAGTAACTACAACTTCACATTTCCTGCTCGCAGCGATAATCCATTTGCAGTTGTCTTCCACTCACTACTGTACATTTCCCACTCTCAGCCAGCCGGACATGACGTAAGCTCAATTCCGACTGGCTGGTATGTTCCTTAAAGGAGCCAACGCTGTTTAAAAAAGAAAAAATATGTACTTTTTTTTAAAAAAATGCTACCCCCTCTTCTAAAGAAGTTGTACTGAAATTAGTACAGTGCGTATGCCTCCCGACGTCCCTGGGTGCCAGCAGTGGTGCCATCATCAACTGCAAGGGTGGAGGGCTTTTGTTTACCTTCCTACATGCTCACATTAGGGCCTGACTTTCATTTTGGCTTGCTAGTGGTATGTACATACATGCTACCACACAAGCAGCCTTTAGTTTGGGCAGGCAACCAGGGAAGTAGGGGTGCCCACTTCTCCCATGCCTGCTCCTTCCAGTAGTTTAGCTGCTAGTTGAATTTGAGTCATCCTGAAGAAAAGTTAACGCTTTATCCATCATTAACAATGGAGATGTAAATTGTCTTATTTTTTCTTGTAAAAATATATGCTCCATATCAATGACTGCTACCCTCATTCTCCTGTATTGCATGCAATACAGAGTTCTTAGCATATATGGGAACATATTGAAATCAGAAAACTAGCAAAATATGAATATCAAAATAGACACTGTAGAAGGCCATTTATTTATTTAGTGCAGTTTGATAATTGAGTAGGTAAGTTGGTCTTTTCAGCCATGGCCCTGGTACCAAGGGAGCAACAAACATAAGTTACATCACAACATATATGTTAGCAGTAAAGAAGTGTTAAACAAATGTAATATTCAGACTTATAGGTAACTTCATGCTTTGGTAATAGTAGGATGAACACTTGAATGGTGTTTAATATTTACAGCAAGAGGGATCTTTGAACCAAAAGCTATTTACAATGTTTACAACATGATGGTACATTATCTTATCTAACAGCATAATATACTTCTA
>NC_056737.1:649171135-649201135 GCF_019279795.1 Protopterus annectens
TTATGAGGGTGAAATAGATAGCTACCTCAGGGATATTCTGTTAATTCAGGCACAGGTAAGAGGTATATTAGTGTATGTTTGTGTGTATGTGTGTGAGTGTGTGTGTGTGTGTGTGTGTGTGTGTGTGTGTGTGTGTGTGTGTGTGTGTGTGAAAAGGAATGGGGGGTATTGTCTGTGCAAACAAGATGAATGGGCATCTAGAGGTTCTTATTGCAAAAGCAACCTTTAAAAAAGGAAAACTGCAGCACCAGGAAAACATCAGTTTGGGACAAGAATGTGATATAAAAGCACTTGGGCAAGAGGGAGTGTATAAATACTTGGGAATTGATGAAGGATCAGCAATAAAACATGAACAAATGTGAATTAAGCTCAGTAAGGAGTACTTTAGAAGACTTAAATTAATCCTGAAAACAAGATTGACATCTAGGAACAAGATCCAAGCCATAAATCAGTTTGCTCTTCCTGTCCTAACTTATAGTTTTGGAGTGATTGACTGGCCCCAAAAAGTGTTGGATAGATTGGATATCAAAACAAGAAGGATCCTTCATGCTCACCAAATGATTTATAAAAATCAGTGTACACCAAGATTATATATTCCTCATTCTGAAGGAGGGATGGGCCTCCTTGAAATTGATTATATGTATAGATCTGCAATCGTGGGACTCCACACATATCTACTGACCTCACAAGATCCAAATATAGTGAAAGTTTTGAAACATGATGAGAATAAATGTAAGATGACATCTCTGCTTAATTTAGCAGAAGCATATCGATGTCAAGCAGGAATGGAAATCAAACTAGAAGTAGATAAAGACCAGGCAGCAACTGAATGTGCTAAAAAAAAAGAAAGAATATAAGGTGAAGTACGAGATGAGAAGGCAAGAAATGTGGAAAAAACATAAATATAGTTGCAAGTTTAGAAAACATCTGGAAGGGCCTCATGTTAATCAAGAGTGAATGCAGGAATGGTTAAGGAGAGGTGAATTCACATCAAGAAATGAAAGGTTAATATTGGCATCCCAAGATAGTGGTCTGCATATCTGCTGGTTTACAAAGTTCATTGAACATGTGGGAGAAACAGACATATGTAGGTTTTGTAAAACCAAATTGGAAACAGTCACACACCTTGTTGCTGGCTAGGATGCACTAATGGCAGAGGGACTGTATACTGAAAGGCATAATAATGTGGCGAGACTGTTACAATGGAGATTGTGCAAACATTATCGTATTGAAGTGGCTGAAAAACACTGGAAACATGAGCAACAAAGAATCATAGAAAATGATGAATTTATATCACATGGGATCACCCACTACCAACAGTTCAAAAGATAGATGCTAGAAAACTGGATATAGTGCTCCAAAAAAAAAAAAAGACAAAAGTAGTATTGCTCATTGAAATCACCACACCTAGAGACTACAGTGTCTTGGGTACAGAGAGAAACAAAGTCATAAAATACCTTGATTTCCAGGCAGAAACGAGAGACATGTGGAAGAAAGATACCCAGACAGTTCCTAATAGTAGGAGCATCTGGTCTTATAAAAAATAGTTTACAATTGTATTTAGATATGTTACCAATTGATGCAACACCATACGAACTGCAGAAGGAGTCATTACTGGGCACATTGCAGGTGCTGCGAAAAGCACTTTTGGCTGACATCAAAGAGTGAAACAGTACTAATTTCATGAACTTTAATCATACTTTGACTTTGGAATGGGGTCCATTCCCGTCATGGTATTAGAAACCCAAAAGACTTGGAGAAATTAAAAACAGGAAAGTATAGCTATGCAGTTATGGTAATTACCAGAAATTCAAATACACATAAATTAGCTGATAATGAGGTCTCTCCTCATTGTGGATAAACATTTCCCTGAATCACATTGTCTATGATTGTGCTGGGATTCATTATGAATCCCAGTGATAGTGTGTGGGTATATATGCACATGCACTATTGTTGTTTAACCACTGAGTCACCACACTGCTCGTACAGGTAAGGCATGCATGTAAACTGGCAGCATGGCATCTTCTCACTAAGATTTGTTTTTTGCATTGTAATGGTTCAGTACTGATCTCCAGACACTGTCTGTATGAAGGTTTGCATTTTCTCCAAGTGTCTGTGTGAAATTTTTTTTTTTGGGTACCCTGCTTTCATCTTACCTCCCCAAAATCATATCGATTGCATGACTACTCTAAATTATTCACATGTGTTTACCTCTGTGACTTGGTATGTGGCTAAAAAGGATCAGAGAAGAAACAGTTTATGTGCGTGGTTAACAAATAAATAAATGTGTTTCTAATTCACTGTTTGGATACTGGGCTTCGTTTGCTTCTCCAGATGACTTATAAAACATAAAAAGTACTGGACACTATAAAGTGAAGCACATTTTGTATGTATTGGAACAGGTATTTGTGATATCAGTGTGTGTGTGTGTGTGTGTGTGTGTGTGTGTGTGTGTGTGTGTGTGTGTGTGTGTGTGTGTATGTGCGTGTGTGTGTGTGTGTGTGTGTGCGCATGCTATAAAACTGTAAAGCATTATTAATTATTATGCAGTATAAACATATTATTTTCCTGTTTAGCATATGGTACTTGAGCTCAGGAGTTGAAAGATAGTGAATGGTGCTAGTCCCCCCCCCCCCCCGATTCCTGCTCCTTGGGAGGTTTGCTACACGACATGCCCTTCCTGCCTGGTCACTTACTTTCCTGAGGCTGTAATCACAGTTGGAATTGTTCCCATCTTCACAAGTCAGCAGGGGATATAGCACCCTGTAGTTAAAGGCTGTAAATTCCTCCTCCTTCTAAGTATAATGGTGCAACTTTTTACAGGAGGAATATTGCTTTTGTACTTGGATGAGAGTCACATCACAGTGCATTTTTCACAGGATGGAAAGTCAGCTCATTAGGTCAGGATGAGCAATTTTGTGGCTTCCATGCCTTTTAGCAGCTGTATGCATTTCCTTTAAGTATCACACCCATTTGTAAGCTAGGCACTTTTTTGTCAAAAGAGATGGAAAAATTAAAGTAATTTAACATCGCAGCTGGTCTGACAGAGGTGAATAACCCTGGTTGTTAAAGTGATAATGAAAACACTTCAGGACTTTTTTTTAAAATAAGCCCAATAATCATATTCATGAAAACAGAAATGCTGAAAGAGATTAGCCTTTGCAGCAAACCACCTGAAAGAGGCATGTTTTTAATTTACAGTTTGGCTGAGAGAGATAATGTACTTTACTGTCTAAAATCTTTATATCTGTGCCAAGTACTTACACCCAAGTGTTACATAACATAGTATGTGTATAAAAGGTAACATTTTTACAAGTTGCAGGACTAAGGAAGAGAATCTAATAATGCTGGAAAAAACCTTTTTTTTAGATACACTCTACAACCTTAATAAACCACTGCACTAATGCACTGGGCTGCTTTAGTCCCTTTATCCCTGCAAACTACCTCTGCTATTGCAAACCTTTGCTATCTGCTGCTGCTTACATATTACACAAATATAATCTCCACTATTGTAAATAATTTAAATAGCAGTACTTGCACTGGCACTCTGTAAATGCTCTTTGTATTTTAACTTACTGCTTAATTAACCTATTGCTTTTTACTGCATTTTCTTTTTATTGCGTGTTTTGGCCAATGGTCTGGAATATGTCTATATGTCTTTATTACAGCATAGACCCAGTTTACTACCGTAATTTACTCTGCATTTAATTTTTCTGTACTTTATTTTTTTAGCCTGTTGACCTGAGTAATATATATAAAAAGTGTCTTTTGTCCAGTGCACATCAGCAGTTAACAAATATAGAAATAAATGTGGCAATTCTTGGTTATGCTGTCAGAAAAAGCAGCGTAGAACAGATGTGTATGTGTGTGTGTGTGTGTGTGTGTGTGTGTGTGTGTGTGTGTGTGTGTGTGTGTCCAAGTTTCAAAAGCTTTTTACCAAAATTAAACTGAGAACATATGACTGACTACTTATGTGTATGTGTGTGTATAGAATAAATAAATAAAATAAATCAAAATAAAAAAAAGAAAGCAAAATATTTTTGTTGACCTAAGAATGAATTCCCATCTAAGGATCTGTTATTAATATGTATAATATTCTTAAACTACATCCCTTGCCCTTCAGACATTAATGTGCTGGTTTGGAAAGTTACTTTCTTTAGGCCACACCTGGTAGCAGCCATAGGTTATTTTCCTGAAACAAAATACTGAGCTGATAGGTGCAGTGCTCTTTCCATGTGTAGTTGTCTGTTTATACATGTGACTACTACATTTGTCCACCTGATTTCTTTTAATATTTTGTCTGCTGTTATCTGGATGTCAGCTACACTTAATAACCAGATTTCTTGGACACCACAATGTAATTCAGACCTGTTAATTGGTAATGTACTGCAGCTTTGCAGTGGGTGGCTTAGCTGCAGTTGTTCTGCCCTTCCACAGTAGTAGTTGCAGGCTCTGAAAATCCAGTAAAATGGATTTTCCTCAGCATATTATTTTGCCTATAGTAAAACAAGTAATTAAGAAAAGCAATAATTTTTCTAATTTTCCTTTTAGAAGACAAATAATGCCAAACACATCTCTTGTGCATGCGGCAATACATTTCTCACTACTTGTCCCACCAAAATAAAAAAAAAAATAGTGTTAAGTGTATGGCTTTGTAAATGGCAATGTGTAAAAGAAGGCTGGTCACAGGTCATTTTTCTTTGCAATATAAAGAGGGAAACTTAGGTCAGAAATACAATAATGGTGTGAAACTAAAGATCTAGAGGTATGTTGTGCTAGAGTTAAAGGCTGTAATCAACATTCCTTGCTAATGTGTAAGGGAGTAAAGCACCAGTTTGTAGTTTTTCAGAGATTGTATTTAATACCAGGAGTAATTCAAGCAAGAAATGGAAAGCACCACACCGTGCTTTCTATCACTTAGACCCCCTGTCACATGTATACCAGACAGAGCACTGATAGGCTAGCTGCCAGTTTATTACGCACCTGCAACATGTATGGAAAGCACCACACCGTGCTTTCTATCACTTAGACCCCCTGTCACATGTATACCAGACAGAGCACTGATAGGCTAGCTGCCAATTTATTATGCACCTGCAACATGTATGGAAAGCACCACACCGTGCTTTCTATCACTTAGACCCCCTCTCACATGTATACCAGACAGAGCACTGATAGGCTAGCTGCCAGTTTATTATGCACCTGCTACATGTATGGAAAGCACCACACCGTGCTTTCTATCACTTAGACCCCCTCTCACGTGTATACCAGACAGAGCACTGATAGGCTAGCTGCCAGTTTATTACGCACCTGCAACATGTATGGAAAGCACCACACCGTGCTTTCTATCACTTAGACCCCCTGCCACATGTATACCAGACAGAGCACTGATAGGCTAGCTGCCAGTTTATTACGCACCTGCAACATGTATGGAAAGCACCACACCATGCTTTCTATCACTTAGACCCCCTCTCACATGTATACCAGACAGCGCACTGATAGGCTAGCTGCCAGTTTATTATGCACCTGCAACATGTATGGAAAGCACCACACCGTGCTTTCTATCACTTAGACCCCCTCTCACATGTATACCAGACAGAGCACTGATAGGCTAGCTGCCAGTTTATTACACACCTGCAACATGTATGGAAAGCACCACACCGTGCTATCACTTAGACCCCCTCTCACATGTATACCAGACAGAGCACTGATAGGCTAGCTGCCAGTTTATTACGCACCTGCAACATGTATCCCCTAATGTACTTGCTTGTTGTGACAAGTCTCACATCTGGACTGGTATTTATTTGTTCAGTTTTCTTTTCAGAAAATATTAGTCCCTTAAAACCACATCATTACACATTATTAAACAGGCAATGTCTGAAAATTCTTAAACTTCCCTGAGGTTTCGTGACTTCAGAATAAGTTATATTAGCTAGGCTACAAAAAAAAAAAAAAAAAAATTCACAGCTATTCATTCATCCATTCAGTGAGATGGCTTTGATGGTGCAGGGTTCACTAGAAAGCAAATATGCTTCACAACTACCACAAATTCTTTGGGGAGTTTGATTCTAAATATCAGCTTTTCTACAGCCACATTATAAAAAAAAAAAAAAAGCATTTTTTACATCACCATACTACTGATTATACCAAGGGTTCTCCTCCTTCTAAGTCAGCCAGACCTTGCTTAGAGTTCTGCATTTCATTAATTCATTTTAATTTCTGGCTATCATTCAGCCTAGCTGTCAAGGGATAATTTCTGAGCCTTTGTGGCTGCTTCCAGGTTAGTTGTTCCAGCTTGCCTCCTATGAGTCAATGAGTTTAAAATATTACACTAAAGTTTATCCAACCTGCACAGACTGTGCATTGAAATTTCCACAATGCATAGAAAGTAGCGCATTGCATTTATCCTTAGCTCAAGTCTGCTGTCAGTGACACAGCCATCCTGTCTGCAGTTGTTAGAGACCTGCCATGTGGGAGCATTCAGTAACAGTGGAGTAACATTGTCATAAAATAAGAGAAGTCTTGGTCAGACAACCAACAGCTTAAGTGCTATTTGCAGATGTTCTTCGTGTTTCACTGTTGCAGTCATCACCTGTGGGGTTATCCCTGCTGTGGTAGCCATCGGCCAGCCCGAATACCAGAGTCAATGTTTTTCTGCGTTGGCTGTTGTCGCTAGTTGACTGACGTCAGGTCGTCAGTGCTATAAAGCAAGACAGCCAATGCCATTACATCAGTCTTTCTTGCCGTGGAGCCCGTAGCCGAAGCAGTTCACAAGTGTGCCAGTTGGTCACTACCAGAGCTCGAATTTCAGCTGAAAATGTCTAAAGCTAAGTACCCCATTGGGGATCCTTTTTTCTTGCACTAACCAATGTCCGACAAAGTTAACAATTGTCTCGCCTGTGGAAAGCAGATCCCACACCAAGACTTCCATTCATACTGCATCACTTGTTTAGGCCCAGACCACAATGTCCTCTATTGCCAGTTCAGTGCCCTCTTTAACACAAGAACCATTCGTTGTAGCGCACTTATTGTAGACAGGTATTTTCATCTTCTGTCTGCGCATTCTGAAATGATGTCTGTCACCAAGTAATCCATAGACATTCCAAAGAAACATAGAGATAACATAGAAACAGACCACACAAGGCTAAGCCTTCCAATGACGCTACCAGTAAGCAGGTTGTCAGTTCTCCGGAATTCAGTGAGGTGCTTTCGCAGCCCCTGATGCCCGATACAATATCTATGCAGGCCTCTACCGAGACCCTTTAGAAGTTTGGTATGCCGCAGAAATCTTCTTTGTCTTCCGAGCCTTTGGGTGTCTCTGCCTTGGTTGGGTCCAGAGCCCCGATGCAGGCACCAACTTCCAAGGAGGCCTCTTGCACTACTGATTCTAGACAAAAAATGATGTCCTTGTCATACGACTACCATTTCAATCAGACTGATGGATACTCTTAGGCCTAGAAGCCAGGCCACTCCTAGAAAATCTACCTCTAGTCTCCATCTTACTCCTTCTCCACCACCCCAAGCCCAAATGCTTAAGATGGCGGAGGATCTTATCTCCCTTATCAAGGAGAGTCAGGCCACATCTTTTAAAAGGAATAGACACCCTTCTCCTGAAATAATGACAGAGCAGGATTCAGAGGAATCTGATTATTCAATTTTTGAAGAGGAACGACAGCCTCTTACTGCTTATGAAGACTCAGATGCAGAGGAATCCATTCCTTCTGCCTCGCCACCAGAAGACCTTTCCTTTGGGGAAACCCTTCACACCCTCAGGGAACATTTCCACTGGGAATCTCAGGACTTCCCTCAGCCTAAGAAAAGACTAAAAGAGTTTCTAGACTTGCCCCAGCACAGACCCCTGGCCATCCCCCCTATTTTAGAAGTGGTAGATGATGTTTTCCATGAATCCAGCTTAGCCCCTGACGCTCGTCCACAAAATCTGACAGGTATTACAGAATACTGGATTCTCACAAATACCTGTACAGAAATGCTGCTGCAGACCTGGAGGTCATTACACAGGGACCAAAAGGAACTAAGTCTAGTTCTGCAAAGAATCTTGTTCCTTCTGACAAGGAATTCAGAGCGCTGGACAGATGGGGTAAAAAAGTATACACCTCTGCAACCTTAGCTATCAGAGCACTCAACTGTCAATTCCATATGGTGAAATATCAACAACACACTTTGGAACTATTAAAACAAAAGATTTCTACCTTTCCCGCCTGTGCCAATTCAAAAGAGTTAGCAGATTTACTGCACTGTACTTGTCAAGTGGCCAATCTCTTTGCACTGTGGATATGACACATTAGAAGCCTCAAGCAGGGCAACAGTATCAGGATCTGTCATTAGGAGACATGCATGGTTGAAGGAACAACCTCTCCCTGATCATGTCAAGTCTAAATTAATTGACGCACCCGTTGATAAGGACTGCTTGTTTGGAGTAAAAGCAGAAGAGGAATTTAAAAAGATGGAAGACAAAGCAAAATCTTTGCAAACAGTAAAAGATTTCTTTCAGGTTCATCCTCCCAGGTTCAGCAGGAATTTCCCCTCTAAGCACTGTTCCTTTCCTGCACCTAATGTCAGGGTCAAGGTAAACCCTGCAGGGACAGAACACCCAGTCCTCTATCACAGGGAATGCAGAGAACAAACAGTGGACCACTTCCACCCCAAAGGCAGGGAATTCTAACCCATCCTTCTATGGCAAAAACTCTCAATGACTCCCTCTCCCCCGTCTGCCCTCCTTTCACTCACCAAAAGCTAGGAGGAAGACTCTCCCTCTGAAAGAAAATTGTCTTTCTGTAACAAAAGACCAATGTGTCTTAAAGATCATTTTACAGGGATACAAATTCTCTTTCAACGAACTCCCAATTCCAAGAGGGTACCCAGACATACCTCCAAATCAGTGGGCAGAGACATTGAAACAAGTCCAAACTCTCATATCCCAGGGGGGCAGTAGAACCTGTTCCCACAGATCAAACAGGCAAAGGCTTTTATTCCAGACTATTCCTTGTTCCCAGAAAAGAGGGCAATTGGCGACCCATCCTGGATCTATCCATTCTGAACACCTCCCTGGTGGCCCCAAATTCAAAATGCTAACCTTACAGCAGCTGCTGCCTATGCTGACAAAAAATGCCTGGTTAGTGTCCCTAGACCTAAAAGATGCCTACCGCCACATCCCCATAAGGGAATCCTGCAGGAAATTCCTGCGCTTCAGGGCAGCCTCACAATACTTTCAGTTCTCTGCACTACCCTTTGGCTTATCTACTGCTCCCAGGGTATTCACCAAATGCTTATCCCCGGCCATAGCATTTTACAGACAGAGAAATTCAGATTTACCCGTATCTGGATGACTGCCTCATTTAGGCAGAGTGCAAAGAAAAGCTGCTACAAGGCCTCCTCTTCTCGAAACCCTCCTAACTTCCTTAGGGTTCCCCATCAACAAAAATAAATCACAGCAGACACCGTCCAGGAGGATACTTTTCCTGGGAACACTGTTGGACACAGTATCCAAAATGGTCTTCCTATCCCCAGAAAAGCAAAGCTTCCTGCCACTCTACTTTACCCAGATGGCTTCCAGAAGTCACCTCACAGTGAGGAAGTTCCTGCAAGCCTTGGAGTACATGGCATCTTGCATCCTTCTAATTCCTCTGGCCGGGCTTCACATGAGAAAACTTCAGTGGTATCTAAAGAACCTTTGGTGTCAGCACTGTCAGCCTCTAGAGACCTTTCTCCTCTGATCCCTTGTATAAGGGCTGAGTTTCTCTGGTGGGCAGGGGACTGTGCCAGGACCAAGGGTCTCCCTTTCATCCTTTGCCTTACTGGGCAGACCATCACCACTGATGCCTCAGACTTTGCTTGGGGCTGTCACCTAGCAGACAGATGCACCCATGGCCTTTGGGATTCACAGCACCTTCCCTTACACATCAACCAGAAGGAAATGATGGCAGTACAAAAGGCTCTGACATCCTTCAAACCCCATCTTAGGCCAGGGGTTCTCTTTATCAAAACAGACAACACCACAGCAATGTGGTACATCACCAAACAGGGAGGGACCCAATCTTACTCTCAGTGCAGGCTAGCCATGAACCTCTGGCTGACAGCCTCCTCCATGGGATTGCACCTAATACCACCCCTCGAGCTTGCTGCTTCAGCAAAACTGAAATACCTCTCCTGGAGGACTGCCTTCCTACTAGCTATCACCTCAGCCAGAAGGGTTTCAGAACTACAGGCATTGATAGCCATTGAGCCCTTCATCATTTTCCATGCAGACAGGATCTCCCTGAGGACTAACCCCTTCTTTATGCCCAAGGTGTGATCTAATGTGACTCTCAACCAGGCCATACCTTTCTAGACCTGCCCCAGCACAGACCCCTGGCCATCCCCCCTATTTTAGAAGTGGTAGATGATGTTTTCCATGAATCCAGCTTAGCCCCTGACGCTCGTCCACAAAATCTGATAGGTATTACAGAATACTGGATTCTCACAAATACCTGTACAGAAATCCTGCTGCAGACCTGGAGGTCATTACACAGGGACCAAAAGGAACTAAGTCTAGTTCTGCAAAGAATCCTGTTCCATCTGACAAGGAATCCAGAGCGCTGGACAGATGGGGTAAAAAAGTATACACCTCTGCAACCTTAGCTATCAGAGCACTCAACTGTCAGTTCCATATGGTGAAATATCAACAACACACTTTGGAACTATTAAAACAAAAGATTTCTACCTTTCCCGCCTGTGCCAATTCAAAAGAGTTAGCAGATTTACTGCACTGTACTTGTCAAGTGGCCAATCTCTTTGCACTGTGGATATGACACACTAGAAGCCTCAAGCAGGGCAACAGTATCAGGATCTGTCATTAGGAGACATGCATGGTTGAAGGAACAACCTCTCCCTGATCATGTCAAGTCTAAATTAATTGACGCACCCGTTGATAAGGACTGCTTGTTTGGAGTAAAAGCAGAAGAGGAATTTAAAAAGATGGAAGACAAAGCAAAATCTTTGCAAACAGTAAAAGATTTCTTTCAGGTTCATCCTCCCAGGTTCAGCAGGAATTTCCCCTCTAAGCACTGTTCCTTTCCTGCACCTAATGTCAGGGTCAAGGTAAACCCTGCAGGGACAGAACACCCAGTCCTCTATCACAGGGAATGCAGAGAACAAACAGTGGACCACTTCCACCCCAAAGGCAGGGAATTCTAACCCATCCTTCTATGGCAAAAACTCTCAATGACTCCCTCTCCCCCGTCTGCCCTCCTTTCACTCACCAAAAGCTAGGAGGAAGACTCTCCCTCTGAAAGAAAATTGTCTTTCTGTAACAAAAGACCAATGTGTCTTAAAGATCATTTTACAGGGATACAAATTCTCTTTCAACGAACTCCCAATTCCAAGAGGGTACCCAGACATACCTCCAAATCAGTGGGCAGAGACATTGAAACAAGTCCAAACTCTCATATCCCAGGGGGGCAGTAGAACCTGTTCCCACAGATCAAACAGGCAAAGGCTTTTATTCCAGACTATTCCTTGTTCCCAGAAAAGAGGGCAATTGGCGACCCATCCTGGATCTATCCATTCTGAACACCTCCCTGGTGGCCCCAAATTCAAAATGCTAACCTTACAGCAGCTGCTGCCTATGCTGACAAAAAATGCCTGGTTAGTGTCCCTAGACCTAAAAGATGCCTACCGCCACATCCCCATAAGGGAATCCTGCAGGAAATTCCTGCGCTTCAGGGCAGCCTCACAATACTTTCAGTTCTCTGCACTACCCTTTGGCTTATCTACTGCTCCCAGGGTATTCACCAAATGCTTATCCCCGGCCATAGCATTTTACAGACAGAGAAATTCAGATTTACCCGTATCTGGATGACTGCCTCATTTAGGCAGAGTGCAAAGAAAAGCTGCTACAAGGCCTCCTCTTTCTCGAAACCCTCCTAACTTCCTTAGGGTTCCCCATCAACAAAAATAAATCACAGCAGACACCGTCCAGGAGGATACTTTTCCTGGGAACACTGTTGGACACAGTATCCAAAATGGTCTTCCTATCCCCAGAAAAGCAAAGCTTCCTGCCACTCTACTTTACCCAGATGGCTTCCAGAAGTCACCTCACAGTGAGGAAGTTCCTGCAAGCCTTGGAGTACATGGCATCTTGCATCCTTCTAATTCCTCTGGCCGGGCTTCACATGAGAAAACTTCAGTGGTATCTAAAGAACCTTTGGTGTCAGCACTGTCAGCCTCTAGAGACCTTTCTCCCTCTGATCCCTTGTATAAGGGCTGAGTTTCTCTGGTGGG
Organism: Protopterus annectens; assembly: GCF_019279795.1. Lineage (NCBI taxonomy): Eukaryota > Metazoa > Chordata > Ceratodontiformes > Protopteridae > Protopterus > Protopterus annectens. The sequence goes on from NC_056737.1 coordinate 649,183,412, forward strand.
CAGGGGACTGTGCCAGGACCAAGGGTCTCCCTTTCATCCTTTGCCTTACTGGGCAGACCATCACCACTGATGCCTCAGACTTTGCTTGGGGCTGTCACCTAGCAGACAGATGCACCCATGGCCTTTGGGATTCACAGCACCTTCCCTTACACATCAACCAGAAGGAAATGATGGCAGTACAAAAGGCTCTGACATCCTTCAAACCCCATCTTAGGCCAGGGGTTCTCTTTATCAAAACAGACAACACCACAGCAATGTGGTACATCACCAAACAGGGAGGGACCCAATCTTACTCTCAGTGCAGGCTAGCCATGAACCTCTGGCTGACAGCCTCCTCCATGGGATTGCACCTAATACCACCCCTCGAGCTTGCTGCTTCAGCAAAACTGAAATACCTCTCCTGGAGGACTGCCTTCCTACTAGCTATCACCTCAGCCAGAAGGGTTTCAGAACTACAGGCATTGATAGCCATTGAGCCCTTCATCATTTTCCATGCAGACAGGATCTCCCTGAGGACTAACCCCTTCTTTATGCCCAAGGTGTGATCTAATGTGACTCTCAACCAGGCCATACCTTTCTAGACCTGCCCCAGCACAGACCCCTGGCCATCCCCCCTATTTTAGAAGTGGTAGATGATGTTTTCCATGAATCCAGCTTAGCCCCTGACGCTCGTCCACAAAATCTGATAGGTATTACAGAATACTGGATTCTCACAAATACCTGTACAGAAATCCTGCTGCAGACCTGGAGGTCATTACACAGGGACCAAAAGGAACTAAGTCTAGTTCTGCAAAGAATCCTGTTCCATCTGACAAGGAATCCAGAGCGCTGGACAGATGGGGTAAAAGTATACACCTCTGCAACCTTAGCTATCAGAGCACTCAACTGTCAGTTCCATATGGTGAAATATCAACAACACACTTTGGAACTATTAAAACAAAAGATTTCTACCTTTCCCGCCTGTGCCAATTCAAAAGAGTTAGCAGATTTACTGCACTGTACTTGTCAAGTGGCCAATCTCTTTGCACTGTGGATATGACACACTAGAAGCCTCAAGCAGGGCAACAGTATCAGGATCTGTCATTAGGAGACATGCATGGTTGAAGGAACAACCTCTCCCTGATCATGTCAAGTCTAAATTAATTGACGCACCCGTTGATAAGGACCACTTGTTTGGAGTAAAAGCAGAAGAGGAATTTAAAAAGATGGAAGACAAAGCAAAATCTTTGCAAACAGTAAAAGATTTCTTTCAGGTTCATCCTCCCAGGTTCAGCAGGAATTTCCCCTCTAAGCACTGTTCCTTTCCTGCACCTAATGTCAGGGTCAAGGTAAACCCTGCAGGGACAGAACACCCAGTCCTCTATCACAGGGAATGCAGACAACCAAACAGTGGACCACTTCCACCCCAAAGGCAGGGAATTCTAACCCATCCTTCTATGGCAAAAACTCTCAATGACTCCCTCTCCCCCGTCTGCCCTCCTTTCACTCACCAAAAGCTAGGAGGAAGACTCTCCCTCTGAAAGAAAATTGTCTTTCTGTAACAAAAGACCAATGTGTCTTAAAGATCATTTTTCAGGGATACAAATTCTCTTTCAACGAACTTCCAATTCCAAGAGGGTACCCAGACATACCTCCAAATCAGCGGGCAGAGACATTGAAACAAGTCCAAACTCTCATATCCCAGGGGGGCAGTAGAACCTGTTCCCACAGATCAAACAGGCAAAGGCTTTTATTCCAGACTATTCCTTGTTCCCAGAAAAGAGGGCAATTGGCGACCCATCCTGGATCTATCCATTCTGAACACCTCCCTGGTGGCCCCAAATTCAAAATGCTAACCTTACAGCAGCTGCTGCCTATGCTGACAAAAAATGCCTGGTTAGTGTCCCTAGACCTAAAAGATGCCTACCTCCACATCCCCATAAGGGAATCCTGCAGGAAATTCCTGCGCTTCAGGGCAGCCTCACAATACTTTCAGTTCTCTGCACTACCCTTTGGCTTATCTACTGCTCCCAGGGTATTCACCAAATGCTTATCCCTGGCCATAGCATTTTACAGACAGAGAAATTCAGATTTACCCGTATCTGGATGACTGCCTCATTTAGGCAGAGTGCAAAGAAAAGCTGCTACAAGACCTCCTCTTTCTCGAAACCCTCCTAACTTCCTTAGGGTTCCCCATCAACAAAAATAAATCACAGCAGACACCGTCCAGGAGGATATTTTTCCTGGGAGCACTGTTGGACACAGCATACAAAATGGTCTTCCTATCCCCAGAAAAGCAAAGCTTCCTGCCACTCTACTTTACCCAGATGGCTTCCAGAAGTCACCTCACAGTGAGGAAGTTCCTGCAAGCCTTGGAGTACATGGCATCTTGCATCCTTCTAATTCCTCTGGCCGGGCTTCACATGAGAAAACTTCAGTGGTATCTAAAGAACCTTTGGTGTCAGCACTGTCAGCCTCTAGAGACCTTTCTCCCTCTGATCCCTTGTATAAGGGCTGAGTTTCTCTGGTGGGCAGGGGACTGTGCCAGGAACAAGGGTCTCTCTTTCATCTTTTGCCCTACTGGGCAGACCATCACCACTGATGCCTCAGACTTTGCTTGGGGCTGTCACCTAGCAGACAGATGCACCCATGCCCTTTGGGATTCACAGCACCTTCCCTTACACATCAACCAGAAGGAAATGATGGCAGTACAAAAGGCTCTGACATCCTTCAAACCCCATCTTTGGCCAGGGGTTCTCCTTATCAAAACAGACAACACCACAGCAATGTGGTACATCACCAAACAGGGAGGGACCCAATCTTACTCTCAGTGCAGGCTAGCCATGAACCTCTGGCTGACAGCCTCCTCCATGGGATTGCACCTAATACCACCCCTCGAGCTTGATGCTTCAGCAGAACTGAAATTCCTCCCTGGAAGACTGCCTTCCTACTAGCTATCACCTCAGCCAGAAGGGTTTCAGAACTACAGGCATTGATAGCCATTGAGCCCTTCATCATTTTCCATGCAGACAGGATCTCCCTGAGGACTAACCCCTCCTTTATGCCCAAGGTGTGATCTAATGTGACTCTCAACCAGGCCATACATCTACCCACCTTCTTCTCTAACCCTCTAAACAAGAGAGAAAGAATTCTGCACTCACTAGATGTGCACAGTCAGTTCAGATACTGCCTAAACCATACTAAAGCCTTCAGGAAAACAGACCAACTGCTGGTCAGCTTTACCCCAGGGGCAGAGAGGAAGCCCATTTTCAAGCAAATCATCTTCAAATGGATATCACACTGCATCCATTTCTGCTACAGATTTCATGGGGAACCACCCCCTAAGTCTATTTGTACCCATTCCACTAGGCAGCCTTCACTTCCACAGCATTCCTGAGAGGAGTTCCCACTAGGGACATATTGGAAGCTGCCACCTGGACTTCTGTCCATACCTTTACAAAGCATTACCACCTACCTCTTTTCTCTAAGGCTAGGGCAGGGTTTGCCAATGCAGTTCTGCAGGGCATGCTGACTCAGGCCTAGGTCTCTTACTAATCCTACCACCCCCTCTCCTCAGCTTTGGGAATCCTCCCACAGGTGATGACTGCAACAGTGAAACATGAAGAACATAGTACAGTTGTGTAACCTTACCATAAATGTAGATGTTCGAGTGTATTCAGTGTTGCAGTCCTGGTTTCCCTCCCTCCTTCCCCCTTATATCCTCTTTTCTTAGGGAGACATAAGCTTCTTACAGTGGCTTTTTGCCTCTAGGTCCCCTTACCATATTTTCTGGGGATTCTGACTGGTTAGGACAAGAAAAACTGATATAATGGCATCAGCTGCCTTGCTTTATAGCACTGACGACCTGATGTCAGTCAACAAGCGACAACAGCCAATGCAGAAAGACATTGACTCTGGTATTTAGGCCGGCCAAGGGCTACCACAGCAGTGATAACCCCACAGGTGATGACTGCAACAGTGAATACATTCGAACATCTATATTTATGGTAAGTGTACACAACTGTACTTTTTAGAAGCCGTATAAGGAGAAGGACATCAGGGTGCTGGAAGGAATTCAGGGCTACCAGAAAGATGTGTGGGATGCAGGTAAAGGTATATGACTAGAAGATAGACAATTAACTGTTTGCACTTTTCACCAGAAGAGGCAAGGAGGCATGACACTGGTGCAGATGATCATATCAAGAAAATGTGAAGGTGTTATACATAACTACTTCCTAAATATTTTAAAGTACATTTTTCATGCAGAGGGCCGTGGATTCATGGAATGAACTACCAGAATAGATTCTGGAGAGTGAAACCACAGAGGCATTCAATATGTTATGGTACAGGTGAAAAAAATAAGGGAGAAGTTAGGGGTGGAGGTCAGGTAAAACATTAAATGCACTTAAAAGGAAACAATAGTTGGTTTATTGTTTTATCCTGCTATTAAACAAAATAAAAGAAAACAAGAGAATCAAAAACACAAAAGCTGCAGGCTCAGGTATGCATCACTGCAGCCAGCATGTGCAGAAGTCATGCTAAATGTGCTCTAAAGGGTTGGACATCAGACTCCTGAGTGATGGCTGGCATGCTTTGTGCATCTACAGACTGCATTATGACCCAAATAAATCACTGTTATGTAAAGATGTAAGTCCAGAAGAACAACCTCATTCCTCTAGCCCCAACACAGGATACCAGGCCGCTTGGTCTCATGCTGAGGTGTGAGTAAAAGAGGATGTGATTCTGTTTCAGGTAGACTGGACTGGTGAAATCATCTACTTTAGAAGCACAACCTTGGTACAGAATAATTTATTTCATTTGTGAACCATTTTTCTGTCATCACTGATTTTCATCTGTTGATTATAGACTATAATCTCCTGAACACCTCCAGTAAGTACATTTACCAGTTGCTAGTAAATATATAATTGGGTAGTTTAGAAGAATACTGTGCCAAGAAATGGAATATGAAATCAAAAAATGTTGGCAGGGGGTTATTAAGTCTGCTGTTTCTCAGATTTCTGTAGAGACTAAGTTTTTAAATTTCAATTGCTTCTTGCCTTTGATATAATTAAGATGCTTAGATATAGTATGGTCCAACCTTCTGAGTTTATAGGTGCATAGACTCTTTGTTTTTTACTAAGCTTACAGCCAGGGAGACTTTCAAAAAGTTCATTCATGTCACCCAGTACTGGTGGGAAACTAACAATGCCTCCTTTAAGTAAATTGTCCCCACATATATCAGGTGAAATTTTGTGGTTACCCATCCAGTCATCCAGACTGGTTTTAAAGGTTACTAGGGAAGTGCTCTTCTTGATATGAAAGAGACAACCTATTCCAGAAATGGGCGGTGCTTTGGTATAGATACCCATCATGCCTAGGGTTGCCACCTTTTCAGATGGCCAAAGTGGGACAATTGTGGTACAAACATTAGATTTTGCAGGCCAAAACATACCCACGGCCAGTACAAGGGGCAGAACTTCATTTTTTTGCCTAAATAAAAGCTTATTCTTGAAGCATTTTAGTTGTTTATTCTGTTTATTATAACATTTAGGTGTTTCAGATGCAGAATAACTGTTTTATGCAACTATTCCATAAAATATAGGAAATAATTTTCCCCTAACATTTCAGGACATTTACCATTCTTACAATATTTTTGCAGGACACAACTGCCCAAAGAGGGACTGTCCCTTGCAAAGTGGGACAGGTGATAACCCTAATCATGCCATGTGATGTTGTTGATGCAGTAGTAGCAGAGGTTTAGGCCTCTAAAGTGGATGCTTGTTTTACCACTATTTCTGTTTAGGTGAAGGAGTTCAAAGAGTGCCGGATTATTCAAAGGATGGAAGGCTAAGCAGCAGACATCTCTTAGGGGTTGTACAACACAGAGTAGAGTGACAAGGTTTTAGCTTTTTATCACTGAGGTCTCACTTAGGAGCTTGGTGAGGCATATGCTGAAGAGGACATTGTAGTCAATGATGGGCTTAATAAGGGAGGAATAACGTGGGACTATAACATCTTTGGACTTGAGGAGATGCCATGAAGGATAAGCTGTGTATTGTAGAAGGATTTTCTAACCACCACAGAGATGTGGCGGTCAAAGGGTGGTGCCTTTATCAACACGGATAGACAAGTCACTTGGGACTGTTAAATTAAGTGGAATGTCATCTGCATGGTAAGTGATAGCGATGTTGGATTTAACAATGGAAACTGCTGCATTTCCTGCTGTTGAGTATAAGAATGTGGTTAAAACACCAAGCATGTGTTTAGAGCAGCCCTTAAAGGAGACTTTTGAGTATCATAATGGGATTTGATAACCACTGCCAGTTTACTGTCATAGCAAACTTGATTATCCATAATCCCTTGGTATCAACTTTCATGCCAGAAGTATATGCCAAAGAGAAAGGGCCCAGAACAGAGCCCTGTGGAACACCACTAGTGATGTTTGATTATTTTTTTCTCTACACTAAATACCTCCCAATCTTAGTGGTATAGATTCTGTCAGACAACCATTATCTACCCAGCAAGCTAAATATGAATTCATGTTGAGAAAGCTTGTCAGTAATCCCAGCATGAGGGATAGTGTCAAAGATCTTGGCAAGGTCCAGGTAGGCAGCATGGACTGTATGTCCCTCATCTATGGTCTCAGTAACCCTTTTAAAGAACTCAACTACTTTCATCGGGCTTGATCTGCTTTTTCCAAAGCTGAGTTTATACGCATCCAGGGATATAAGGTCACTGATAGCATTATATATCAGTTCAGTTTTTATGTTTCATAGCCTTGTAAGTAATGTTAGTGAGAATAATAGGTCTGTAATTTCCAGGTTCAGTGCGCTGACCCTGCTTATGCAAGGGTACTGCCAGGGAAATAACAAGTGCTGAGACTCAGGTTTCCCAAGAACCAGAGGTGAAGCAAGTCATTTTTCAACTCTTTTCATGATGAAGATATTTCCCATCTCTGCCTTAGCCATTAAACATTTGACTGACATGACTCCCACCTCTTCTACAACATGTTGCTACCACTTACTGCCCTCTTTATGAAGATGTGTTCCATATATTTCTGATCCATATCTTCCCCAGCAACATGTATTTAATTATTTCTAATGTCTTCTTTCATAAATCTGGAGGTATGATCCATGTGTATCTTGTTTGCTCCCATGTGCAGCATGTTTTCAACAACATGAAGTCAGGTAACCATTTGAATTTCTAAGGCTTGCAATGCTGAGTCCTGGAATAAGGAAATTCAGTGTTCAAAAATTTGGACTTACATTTTATTAAATCTAAGTTTGACATTACTTGGAGTACTTTTTTTCCCAGTGCATGATGATCTTGGTGTTTGTATATTTGTTTTTCTATATATATATGATGTTTTGTCTGTCTGCAAAATTGATACAATTATGGAGCTTTTCTCCCAAGGCCTCCACTGAAAAAAAGGGTTATTGCCCAGTTGGACTTTCCTGGTAAACAAATGTTAAATAAATAAATAAATTTCCATGGAAATGTGAATGCCTGAGTTTCCAGATTTATGACTTCATCGGAGTTCGTTCATTCTTGTATAATACTTAGTTAAGGATGTGGTCCACACAGGATAATCTTGACTAAATGAAAGACTTAGGGTACTTGGAACCATCTTCTCTGAGCCCTGATTTCTAGCAATAGCTGGATGACAAGACTGAGGATGTACATCTCTGATAGTAACTAAGAGGTGCTATTGTGTAGACACTGTATTATGTCTTTAAGCCATTTAGTTATGTGTTGTTTCATTTTCCTTAGGTATAGCTTGTTGGATAGAATCAAAGGATGCTCATGTTTTAGTCCTTGTGAGGCTTCCAGAAGCAGAAAGGTCCAGGGGGGTAAAGATCTTTTGAACAAGCATTGGGAAAGTAGAGCAGGGGGCAAATAGTAGCAGTGATATTTGGACAACCTGGTGAATGATCTGTTCCATACCTTTCATCATTACCATCTGTACTAATGGGGAAATGAGTGGTGTTGTGTCCTTTAAACTGGACATAATGATGTCAGTATGGAGCGACACATTACTGAATAAAGCTATCAGTCAAATCAGCAAGGTTTTCATCACTTGATACTTTTAATCCATTTAACCTACTCGGTACTGTGAGGGTTACTACTATGTGTCACTCACAGATGTCAATCTATTTCTCAGTCTATCTGTCAACAAGATTTTTATCAAAATGCATTCAATCCACTTAGCCCATTCATTTCTGCATGTTTACTCTATGTCACCTCAGGATATGGTAATGGGGATGGGGGGTGGGGCAAATCTATCTACTTAGATTATAAACCAGTTTTGAACAAGGCTAAAGCCACACTGAAATGAGTAGGTACCTGAAATAAATGAGAAGGGTTACCTGTAAAAGAAAAACTAATAAGAAACAGGCCCATAGAAATCAATGTAGATATATTGTTTTTCTTTTAGTTCCAAATGGCTGCCACATCTACTTATCATATTAATATTTATCACTAGATACCTGTTTTATTTATAAATGTATGCATTTATCTGTCAGATGTCTCAAGTGGTTTCTTGAACTATCTGAGTTGCAACCAAAGTGCAAAGTAAATGAGATAAAACTGTTGCTGACACACTGCCATGACATGTTTGTAGTACTAGACTAACTGCCCTTGTAATCCTAACTAATTATCCCTTGTGAGACTCAAACGCTGCATTTTGTGTTTGGAAGGCAAACACCTTAACCATTAGGCCACCCACTCCAACATGAGTTATAACTTAGAACAATGTAAAGGCACAAACAAAAGAGGTCAGAAGCAATTGCTGAAAGTCAGTACATTACAACATAAAATGCAAATTCAGTAGATATAATAAAAACTAAGTGCAAAGATCAGCCGAGAAGGAAGTATTGTTTAAGGTGCTTAAGATGTACGGAAGTATTGTTTAAGGTAATATGGATACTGTTAGAAAGATTTAGAAAACACATTACAGTGTTATTTTATTATTTTTCAGTTAGTTGATTAAAATTGTGTAGTTTGACTGGTCTAAAATACTTTTTTTCCAGCCATGAACTGAGCCAAAGCAGTCAGGTTTATCAGGGTGTATATATTAAAAAGAATCACAGGTATGTGGATAAAGTGTAAGAAGTTAAAAACTGCAGCACTATTAACATGGAAAGTCATTTTGTATAACTCACTGAAGTAAGTCAAATATGAGTTACCAGTGCAAGAATTTGAATGTAAGATTTTTTTAAGGCAAATCACAGTTGTTGGGATAATGTAGCAAGGCATACTATAAAAATACTGTTTATCCATTGTCTATATAGGTTCATAGGTTCCTACTAAGCTAAGTGCCCTTGCGAGCCTAGCCAATTATCCCTTGTGAGACTCAAACTCTGCACCTTGTGTATGTAAGGCAAACACCTTATCCATTAGGCCACCCTCCCTAATATATATTTGCAAACATATTCAGCATGGTTGGTTGCTTTTGATTAAGGATGAGCTGCAATTGTAGTTAGTAGATCATATTTTGAGGACAGTGTATTCTATAATTTAGTAATTATTTTTTATGATGGTCTGTAACACTTGCATTTAGACTTTTGGAAGAGGTGATCTTGGAGTGAGTTCTGAATGTGATGATATCGGGTGATGACCTTTGATGGTGTTTCATTCCATGTACTAGGTGTATGAGTTTTTAAAGGCCAGGTAAGGTATACAGAGGCGTTATAGTGATCTGCCAAGTAGGGTGACAATTTCTTTGTGAACAAAAGCTACACTGAATGAAAGGTGAACTGATTTTGTATCAGACTGATGGGCACATTGTCCCAGAAAAAGTCACCTACGGATGATGGAATGGAGTAGTTAGGCTGATTTCATTTCAACTAGAAACCAGTGGGTCTAGTTAAGAAATTTAAAGTGATGCCTTCTTGATTCAGAGAGATTAAAAAGCAGTCATTAAATTTGATTAACAGTTTGTAATTTCTTTATATTTGTGTATATATGACCAAGTTTGTTTAAGGGTAGCCTATCACCTAATTGTGGAGCAGTTATGTTTTCAGTTATGCATTACCTAGCACCCATTGAGAGAAACTTGACATTTGTAGTTAATTTAGAGTAGCTTTTATTGTTGTTTTGCTAGTATGAGAAAGACAGTATGAGATCTAACCATACAGCAAAATGTTAGAACTGTTAAACCTTGTATCTTGTATATTGTGTAATTAATTTGTTTCAGTTTTTAACTCTTTTAGGTGGGCACAGCAGACAGCATGCATTTGGTTTTATTTACGGTAATTGTCAGATCACTGCAAACAACTATAGCTGCATGCCAAATAATTTATTCTACAGTTTGTACAAGATTTTTTTAAGAACCACTCTTACTATGCCTCTGCCATCAAAGGGTGCTGCATTAATGTTTGGGGGGTTTGCTTTTAGGTTGCTGATAGATACTGAAAAAAACAGAGAGATCCATGGACTAATCTTTGCATAGCTAATTTGCTTTTATCATTTATTTTTTGGGTAGAGAGCAATTTTATTGACTTTTATACTGAACAAAGTACAATTTACTACAGTGTGACATAAACTCATGTTAATGAAACCAGACACTATTTCGCAACCTAATTATCTGCAAGGTGCAAGTGGCTTTTTAATTTGAAGTCATACTACCTTTTTTCCAGACGAAGCAAAACATCAAAATAGAAGGTGGAGGTGTGGGGTGCAATCATAAGTGGGGTGAATGCAAAGAGGCATGGCCTCATATAAAAAAAAAAAAACTTACATTCCACTATAAATACTGGTAGTTCTGACAATCTGGTATAGTGTTTTGTTGAGACTAGTATGAAATAAATGTACAGATGGGTAAATGTGGGAAGCAGATACACACTGTTATAGATAAACCCATATCTTTTGAGATGGTAGAGTAGTATGTTCTGGTTAACACAGTTAGCTGAGTGCTTTTCTGAAATCTGTAATTATTGCCCCATTTAGCTGTTAAGATGAAAGTTGAAGTGGATTTTAGTGTTTGCACATGGATTGTAGCATTAATAATGTACCCTTTTCTGAAAGTTAATAAATGTTGATATTCTAGTAGAAAATGTGTTGACTTTTTAAAATTATTTGTTATGGGGAATATCTTCATCGTCTTTCGGCTGCTCCCATTAGAGGTTGCCACAGCAAATCATCTGTTTCCATTTCTTCCTGCCCTCTGCATCTTGCTCTGTGTCCCTGCATTTCCTCTCTCACCACATCCATAAACCTTATCTTAGGCCTTCCTTTTTTCCTGTTACCTGGCAGCTTCATCCTTAGCATCTTTTTCCCAATATACTCTGCATCCCTCCTCAGCACATGTCCAAACCAATGTAATCTTGCCTCTCTGGCTTTGTCTCCAATACACCTAGCCTTGCTCCCCTTCCATCTGGTCTCTTGCACACACAATATACCAACCTTCCTTCTGTCCATTATATCAGCTAGCACTCTCCCTATACCAGTCAAACTGCCAACATCCAAAGTTCCAACTCTCACTTCCACAGTCCTAGCCTTTACCTGCCTTCAGGCATGCCTTCCCCCTCTTCTCCTCCTTTGGCCAACAGTAGCCCAATTTCCAACAGCACCCTGTTGGCCAACAGTACTGGTGGCGGTCATTGTTAACCCGGGCCTTGACCGATCCGGTATGTATATCTGTACTGTTGTCCGCATGTATGATTTGGCAAAATTTTACACTGGATGTCCTTCCTGACGCGACCCTCCCCATTTATCCGGGCTTGGGACTGGAACAAAGAAATGCACTGGCTATGGGGAATATGATAATTGGTATATAGTTCTTTGTTGTTTTCACAGCTTTAGTTTTATGTAAAAAAATTATTGTGGCTTCCTGCCATATCTGATTAATGCCATTAAAAATTAAATGTGCAAGTGATTTTACACTTTTTGGGGTTGTCATTTTAAAGATGAAAGGGTAAAGGCTACGTGGCCCTGCTGAGCCAAGTACATGATGTTTGTTGAGGGTGTTTTTTACTACATTCTGAGATGATTTCCTGCAGCAAAAGGGCAGAAGCCAGATTTAGAAGTACTAGCTTTGATCAAACAAAACAAGTCTTTATGATTAAAGGAACTTTGTCTTGCCCCGATGGTGCACTGGAGTTGTTTGCAGTCTTTTACAATTAATGTTTGTATGTTGAGGCTGAATTTTCTGGGGTCTGATAGTTGTTTACTAACAGTCACATGTTTAATTTCATTCCCACACATGCCCCTCAGCCTGTAAACACAAGAAATCTGGACAAAGTCAAAACTAATAGGGAGCAAAAGCCCCAAAACAGACAGACTTTTTAAATACTGACCTGATAAACTTAGAAAGTTATTCAAAGGTTTTGCATTAATATGCATTTTTTCCGAAGGATATGAAGTCTGAAACTCAAATCCCTGTCATTATTTAATGACTTAATTCCTCTAAGATTTTCATGAAAACCGCACATTTTATGAGGGACAGACCAAAACTAAGAGGCACAAAATCTGGCCATTCTGTGAAAGTCTGGACAGTTGATAAGTATGTTCCCACCGTTTACAGAAGTTAGAAGTTATAACAGTTGAACTGTCAAATGAGGGATTTCAGCTGATTTTTGTTTATGCATTATGTCCTTTACTCAAAGCAAAGTGTGTGCAGGTTTGACATACATCTGTTTGCTACCCATTTGTTCTCTGAACCTTTTAGTCTCTTAGTTGTAACTGTAAGACTGTTTCTTTTATTGGATACAAAGTAGAAGTGAAATGGGTTATGCTACATTGAATGTCATTGTTGTAGACACAGTTCATAGTTTAGTACTAAGCTAACTGCCCTTGCGAGCCATTTTAAGCCAAGCCAATTATCCCTTGTGAGGGACTCAAACCCTACATGTTGTGTTTGGAAGGCAAACACCTTAGCCATTAAGCCACCCTCCCGATTTCATTAAATTATCTCAATATATAAAACATTCTCCTAGGAGGTATCGGTCTCAGGTGGCAGACAGAAATCATTCACACCCATTACCAACTTTCACAAAATATAATCGTAGTACTTAATGTGGATAAAGTCTGCAGAATTTCTAGTTCTTCCTGCTAAGTAAATTGTCTGTTGGCATGAATTTGTGAAGAGATTTGTGTGACCACCAGATAGTGAAAGAGTTGCTTGAGATGACCGACTGAGTTAAGAAAAATTGTGGTTTTATGACTTCATTCTAGTCTGTTATTGAACAACCAGTCAATAATGTTGATGTACTTATGTTATTTTTATATTTAATGGGCAGAATAATTAATCACTTAAGATTATATTTTGTGAAAGTTGGTAATGAGTGTGAATGATTTCTCTCTGCCACCTGAGACTGATACCTCCTAGGAGAATGTTTTATATATTGAAATAATTTAATGAACAAGGATTTTCATGACAGTTGTTGAAGAAGATGGTGGGATGCATACTACACAGATATTGAACTTTACATGGCTGCTGAGAAGAATTTCCATGAGATATTCCAGATGAGTATCGTTTGCTCTTTGGACAAGGTATAAGAGTGTGACTAGGAAGTGTGGTTTAATTAGTATTTGTGTACTGTCGTACAATCCTTATTCCTGGTCTGTCCCTCCTAAAATGTGATTTGTTATGGAAATAGTGAGATGAGTTAATGTTTGATTTCTGCAATGTTCATGATGTTGCTGAAATATCTAACGACTGTAGTTACTCCAGCAAAAACGCCGAGAGCCTGTGCAGCATGCAGGGAAGGGACATGTCTGTCTACAATATAAATTAAAGGTGCAAATGAGCTATATTACAGTAGAAGTACAATAACACTGCAGGCCACAGAGACAATGTGCTTATTAATGTATTAATTAATTAATTAATTAATTTTTATTTACATCATTTTGTCAACCAGGTGAGCTGACTGCTTGAAAGATCCTTTTCAGCAATGACCCAGGCTGTTATTGCATAAATATGTAAAAGCAAAGTAAAGAGCATGTTAGAATATTCATAAATGGTGCTGCAGTACAATTTGCTACCCAAGTGGCAATATAACATTGCATAATGGTATATTAAACAACTCTGTAATTTGCTTCAACTGTACTGTTATTTCCTGTCTGTAGAGGCTTGACAGCTTGTTCTATCAGTTGTATCTTTTTAGTATTCCCAAAGTTCCTAAACATACAGAGAGCAGGGTCTCTTGTTCTAATGAAATAGATTTTGATAGCTGTGATGGTTGATTATCAGTTACTGATAGTTTCTAGTGAGGTTTCAAAATATGTTCCAAATCTTGTTCATTACTCCTACAATTCCTGGTTGTGTAACAGAAGGAGACCTTCTATGTTTGATAGAGAGGTAGTTTGCAGTAGTAGAGGTCATATTACAGTAAGTGAAAGCATATGTCTAAGAAAGAAATACATTAAGCCTATTTGAAGGATTCCTGGATGCTAGGATAAATGACTTCACAGCTTATTCTCATTGCTTTTGCACTATTGTTCGACATCTTGCTATGTCTGATTTGAAGAATCAATGTGAAATGCTTGCCATTTATAGGTTTATATTTTCATAGGTGTGTACTAAGCTAATGGCCCTGGAGCCTTTACAAGCCTAGCCCATAGGATTACCCTGGCGATGTGCCACCCGACCTTAGTTCCCAGTGCCTCTGTTGAGTAGACCCACTGGAGTGATCTCTGGGGTGAATTTTCTGTTTCCTATCCACTCATCAAGATGTCTGTTGAAGAGGGCCAGTGAGGTGCTCTGTTATACATGTATGGGAAGTCTATTCCATATCATGGGCAGTGTCTGGGTTATGAGCCTGTCCCTCCAGCTTGTTCTGTTGATTGTGGTAATGAGGTTGAGATCTCTGGAGCGTGTGGTGTGGAGGGATTGGGATTTCTTTAGATGTAGCATTTCTAGCAGAGCTGGGTAAGACATGTATTTGTAATCAAGCAGAGATCGCCTCTAAGTAGGTGACATGAGACAGAACAGTTGGAGTTTTTTGAGTCTGTCCATATATTATGTTAAGTCATAGTGCAGCTCTACAGACTACATTATCCCTTACAAAGTTTTCTCCTGGTTTCCTCCTGAAGACGTAGAAGCTTATACCCCTTGTTATAAATATGCCAAAGTCTAGATAGTAGACCTAAAAAGAAAGACATATAAAAGAAAAGCTGTGGAAGGGCATGGTCTATATTAGAACATCGAAATTTCACAATTTTGAATGTTCTAATATCGACCCCTATTCAGCGAACATAGAAAATAGTGAATCGAAGGAAAACTGATTTTTTTCCTAGGGAAAGAATTTGGTTGTCCATTTCTGTCATTTTGCTATTTTCAGCGCTGTGGTGGAAAGTTACAGGGTCGGGTTCAGGTAAGTGTGTGATTGGGCGTGGGTTAGGTGAGTTAGGGTTAGGTATGTGTGCGATTGTGTGGACATGAGGGTTAGAGTGGGTTAGATGAGTTAGGGTTAGGGCGCGGCTTAGGTATGTGTGCGATTGTGTGGATGTTAGGGTTAGGACGGGTGAGGTGAGTGTGCGATAGTGATGGACCTTAGGGTTAGGGTTTGGGTTAAGGTAAGTGGATAGTTAATGGTGTTTGTACAGTTTAGTGTAGGGTTAGCTGTAAGATTTTAGGTGTATGTGTGTGGATTGGTGTTTATTTGGTGTGCTTGTGTTTCGGAACAGCAAATTTTTTCCCTAGGAAAAAATTTGCTGTTTTGCATGTGTGATGTTGTCAGCATTTGCTGAAAAGGGTCGATATTAGAACATTCGAAATTGTGAAATTTCGATGTTCTAATATAGACCCGGAAGGGCATACTGTCCAAAAGTAGGACAGCTGCCATTTGTGCATCTTAGTTCTTTTACATCGTATTGCCACCTCCTTATAATTTGTTTAGTGGTTGGAAAGATGTACAGACTCATGAGGTTCTTTCTATTTCAGGTGCCGCCAAGAATTATGTAAATTAAAATTACAGTTTTGTACTTCCACTGCAGCCAGTTGTCCAGTTGTCATTGTGGATAAGGATAATGTATAAAGCAGAAGGAGTAGAAACGGTTAGTAACAGGAAAGGCGATTAACATGGAAACAGTCTGGGTGCCATTTCTGCACTGTGAAACTCTTCTTGTATCACTCAATTTCAAGAAAATAAGGAAGAAGGTTCCACGTATGTGTTACCTTTCTCTGATCTTGACTTTTCCAGCACTGGCCATCATTTGTTTCAAAACTGTAAAAAGACACTGCAGAGAAATAATCATTCTCTGAGTCACTAACTCCTCTCTCTCTGTGGCTGTGTGCTTTGAAGGTAGTTAATGGAAGGTATGGTTTCTCACTGTTATCCATAGAAGTTGATTGGCCAAATGAAGATGACATAATACAGAGCCTAAGGAGGACATGGTGTCCTTGGGAGCTCTACCAATGTTTGTTGAAAAGTCATAGAATGTGACTGAAGAAGTGAGGTAGGAATTTCCTTTCAAGTGGCTTTTCAGAGATTGTGCCATGGACTGAACTGAAATCACCCAGGACCAGATACATTATTTAAGTAGTCATCTAAAGGCCAAACAGCTGTATATCAGGCCAAAGTGCTTTAGTATTATAGTCTTAAGTACCATGTGCTGGCACTGGATGCAGGCAAGTACTGAAAGTGCTAAGTGAAGAACTGTATTATCACCAATAACTCTAATGCTGTCTGACTCAAGATATATTGTTATGCTCTTGGATTAAATTTTTCAAGGTCCACCAGACTTAAAATTTCTCTGAAAACTATACTTAGACCTCCATAAATTTTTGCCTATGATAATTCTTTTATCATGTATGCCTGTATTTATTTTATTTAGTTAATTGCTTAGTTACTTACTTGTGTTTCAAGGTTGCTTCAGTGGCGATCCAGGGAAAAAAGCACCATCAAAGGTTATATATTAATGCAATGCAAATTATTAACAGAACACAAGTAGTAAACTGCCATTATAAATGGCTACTATGGTGGTTAACAATTTTGGGCATACCTTTCATTCACTCATGTATCTATACTTTTATTCTTTGAATCACACATTTTCCTGTTTAGGGTCACAGCTGGAGTGCATCTCTGCAAGCAGCAAGCATATTGATGGGACACTGATCAATTTTAGAACATACACAGACATTCACATACAGACACAAATGTATGAAGTGACTGATACAATGCACACAGCTAGCAGCCTTGTAACCCTTTACTGCATGTACAAGTTACATCTAAGATACAGTAAGGGATTAGTTTGGACCTTAATGAAGGTGCTTCTAATGTCATTTGGGATCTTGTTCCAGATACTTTCAGTATGATTATGGAATATAGTATCACCGTATCTATTGACTGTGGTGGTGGTGTTGCGGTAGCATTGTTGCCTCACAGTAAGACATTGTCCTGTTCGATTCTCAGCTAGAGCGTCTTCTGTGTGTGGAGACATGTGTGAATGGGCGTACTTTCGTTGAAGGTTGTGCATCAGAGCTGGCAACTCGGCACGTAAAAATCTACTGACAATCATTAGCGGACCGGAGTTCCGCTGTGGCGACCCCTAACTGGGAAAAAGCCGAAAGACACAACAAGTATCACTGTATCTATTGGATCTTTTATACCTTTATAATGCAACTTCCAGGACAGTAGAGGTGAATGGACAGAGACTAAAATAAAGGCAAAATTGAGAAAGCCTTCCCTGTAAGTCACTGAGGGAAATGTGGTTGGGTTTTAACTTCTAACTCATAGTATCTCAGTGTAATATTCCTGAATGTTTCACAAAAGTTTTGCCTATTAATTTATTTTTTATATATAT